>NW_017671399.1:122451-133654 GCF_001879085.1 Nicotiana attenuata
TATATATATGTATGTATGTATATGTATGTATATGTATATGTATATGTATATATATTTTTAATTGTTCTTTGAAATTAAATGTTAAACCAAGGTACGGAATGTACACATGGTTATAACATAATTATTTTAAATCTAAAGGCATCGAGACGCGGAATGCGCACATAATCCTTTTATTATTTAATCATATCAATTCAAGGTTTGGTATGAACACGTGGGCTAATATTTAAAGTGTGTCTAAAACTTTTCTAACGTAGTCATAAATTACTATTCTAAAACTAGTTTGAGATTGCGTGTGAGGCCATGTATTGTGGAAATTATTGGGGAAGGGATATAGATTAATCACTAAAATCATTTACGCGACCAAACACAACATGATCGTTACGGAATAGTATCTAGTTTGGGGCATGGATAAGGATTTTGGAGCTAATGATATCTTAACCCATTAATGAACAAGGTTCCCTTTCCTCTTAATAAACCATCACGCATTTCAGTCTTATTGTGAAACTTTGAAGAAAATGACAATCAAATTGTTAACTCACTCCTTGGCTCAAAAGAAGGCCAATAAACACGATGTCTTTTCTTAACTATATATTTCACATGCCTCAAATTAAATGTATCTCAGAGGCAGTAATACCAACACCTAAAAAAAATTCAAAATAACAAATTCATTTCACTCTAACCTTAAAGATGTCACGATAAGAAGACAACCTCAATTTTAAATGGCTATTTCCAGCTTTATTTCAAATAAGAAGTGTATAACTCAAGGAATCAAAAATTACTATGAAACTTATTCACATTCATGCGTTAATAGTGTAACAGAATGAGAGAAATAATGTGATCATGAGTAAACAAAAATTTTTTGATATAAAATAACCCAGTGAACACCGAGGTCGAAAAGGGAAAATTAACCTTTCTCATTGTACGATGGTCATTATTATCAACATAATATCAAATTGCCTACAGCACCTACTTCACTATATAAAATAGCATCTAGCAATGATAAAAAGGGCCATGGTTAAAACAATTTTTTTTTTACTAATACTACCATATTGAGGGATAATTATATAACTCTATTGGTTCTCCTATGAAACAGAGATGATAATAACAGTAACTAAAACCCGAAATTCTTAGTTTAAAATAGAACAAACATTACCAAAATATCTAATGAGATAGGTCAGACCCTCATACTTTGAATCATTAAAAGGATATAAATATAAGTCATCATGGGTTTCTATCTTTGCAACGAACTAACACAAAAAAAAAACTCAATCAACACATTGCTAGAAGGCTAATGAAGGCTAACAGAGCATGATTTACAAGCGAAATAGTGAAGGAAAAAGAAATGGACCTCAAGCGATGAAACCTTTCCAATATATAATAAGAAATTCCAAATAAATCAGCTCGTACAGTAGAGAGATTGAACCCAAACGAAAACAAAGAACCGGAACTGAAGCTAACAAACGGAACTCGGACGACCTCGATCTCGACGGCAATCGAACCTTCAAAAAATGAGTTTTGCCTCGGATTTCAGGCGATTTTGTGAATGATACTAACCGATTTTAATGATGGTTTCTCATATGGATTTCATGACTATTTATGGAAGAAGAAATGGTTGTTGTTTTTTTAAACGGGAAAGACTAGTGATTTTTTTTTTTTTGCTTCCAAAATCCTCCTTCATAACAGAAGTCTCTTTTTCTTTATACAGAAGAGTATGAGTAGTTCTTTTATCTTGTTCCTCAAATTCTAAGTGGGGAATGTGGGGTTCTTGAGACGTGAGTAGTGCTGGAGAAAAGTGGGGAGTTTAGAAAAATTGGGGAACTTAACTAACTTAAAAATCTGATTTTTGTATCTTTTGACGTAAACTTCACTCCATTTTTATTTTTTTATTTTTTATTATAGAAGGTAAATTAAATATAGAGATAAGAAGATTAACCAATATTTCTTACAATATAGGAAAACTAAATATTTATATGTACTTTAAATGATACTAAGAAATAATACCATAACTTATTATAATTCTAATTAAAAAATCATATGTTATTTGTATTTTATTTATTAATTTATTTGTTTTATAAATATGAATAAAACATTTATTCTAAGAATGTTAGTATTAATTTGTAGTTTTTAATTTTCTTAAATTAAACCTATTAAGAGTAAGATAAAAATTTAAAATATTAAGATTAGACCTAAAATAAATATTTACACTAAAATAGTATAGAATTTGTGTTTGGTCAAAAATTAGTTGTTCATAGCATGCCCCTCTTTGCTTGGAAACATGAAGAGTTTTCAAGCAAAGAAAACGAACAAGGTGACTGATTTTTGACCTCACTATTATTTAAAAAGGAAAGAAGAGGTTGCGACCGAGCCTTGGTTTTAGGCAGCCTACATATCCCGGGTTATAAGGAATCAGGTCACGTGTAGTTCGAGTGGAAATGACGGATAGAGTATTTTTAGATGGAGAGTCGAGCGAAGTTCCGTCGAGGTTCTGATCCGCAGTTCCTACTATTACATCAAAATAAAAAGAAAATTACATACTCTTTAAATCTAAAAATTGCAAAATTCCTTTCTAAATGGCATATGGAGTCTTGTCTTAATTCTTGAGTTGCTTCTCCTATTGACTTTAGACAGAAACTTGATGCTCTCGATGCAACAGACTATGAAATATTCTCTAGGCTTGTTTCTTGATCAGACGATGGGAAAATGGATCTTGACCCTATGTTTCCGCATGCATTACGTTAAAGCTTGTTGCGGCTGGTATTGAGATCAAATGTTCCACTTTCTCTAGAAAGAACTGAAATCTTATTTTTGCACATCCAATCCGTGCTTTGCAGAAAAACCTACAAGCCATCACAAACAAACAAAACGAACAAAAATTTTCTGCCCCAGTTTGCACTAGAAAATTTTTGTGAGTTATTGAAAACACATTAAACTATCTTTGCTATTGCAGAATAAGAATTGGGAAAGATTTTTTTTTAAATAATAGGGGATGTCGTACCCTGTGTTAACAAGAAGGAAGGCAACCAGGGGATGTAGTACCCTATGTTGACAATAAAATGAGGTTCGTGACACGCTGTGATGCTACTAGGGAATGTCGTACCCTATGTTTGCAATAAAATGAGGCTCGTGACGCTCTGAGATGCTACTAGGGAATGTCGTACCCTATGTTGGCAATAAAATCTGGCTCGTGGCACTCTAGGATGCTACTAGGGAATGTTGTACCCTATATTTGCAATAAAATAAGGCTCGTGGCACTCTAAAATGCTACTAGGGGATGTTGCACCCTATGTTGGCAATAAAATGGGGCTTGTGGCGCTCTGAAATGCTACTAGGGGATGTAGTACCCTATGTTGGCAATAAAATGAGGCTCGTGGTGCTCTGAAACGCTACTAGGGGATGTCGTACCCTATGTTGGCAATAAAATGAGGCTCGAGGATAATGTCGTACTCTATGTAGGCAAAAAGAATACAACCAGGGGATGTAGTACCCTGTGTTGGCAATAAGGTGAGGCTTGCAGCATTCTGAGATGCTACTAGGGAGTGTCGTACCCTATGTTGGCAATAAAATGATGCTCGTGGTGCTCTAAGATGCTACTAGGGAATGTTGTACCCTATGTTTGCAACAATATGAGGCTCGTGGCGCTCTGAAAAGCTACTAGGGAATGTCGTACCCTATGTTGGCAACAAGTAATTCAATCAGGGGATGTAGTACCCTATGTTGGAAATAAAATGAGGCTCGTGGCACTCTGGGATGCTACTAGAGAATGTCGTACTCTATGTAGGCAAAAAGTAATGCAGCCAGGAGATGTAGTACCCTGAGGTAAAGATAGAGTTGTAACACCCCGTAAATTCGTCTTAGGTATGAATGAGTTAAAGAAGTAGTAAGGTTATATTTTGGACATGTGAAGTCCCATCAGGATGATTATGGGTAAAACAGTTTTTTCAAAATCAAGATGGAAAGTGAGGTGCATAAGAATTGACAAAATCAACTAAGTTTGCAGAAGGTCTGTCTTCCAGTAGGGTTTAGTGAAAATGTGTAAGGAGTTTCGGAAAACTCAAAGCACGAAAGTTGTAGGACTTTGAAATATCTTTCCAACAATATATTATGGAGCCTGAACGGATCTCTGTGCAAAATGTTATGCACGTTTTACAGAACAGTATACGATATGCACGCCCTGTAGCGCGCCCCTAGCGCGGCCGCGCTTCTTTTGAGGCAGTGTTATTGCCGTTTTGCGCGGTCAGTAGCGCAGCCAGGTCTTCAGGTGCGCGGGCACGCTCACGGGGGGTCGTTTTGAAGCCATATTTCGTCCCCCAAAGCGCCAAAACATAAAAACTTGCTCTAGAAAAGGGAACTCTCAAAAACCTAACTCCTTAAGGGTCCTTCTACCACCCAAGGTAAGTTCTAATGGTGATTGTAAGTTAATTTCAATTTCCCAACATCTTATTAACATGGGTAAATCCTCCATATCATTAGATATTCGATTGGGACATCACCGTTGAGAGAAGGAACCTTAGAACTCGAATTCAAGAAGATTGAACATCAAGAAGGTAATATCTTCACCCTCTAATTGATTATAGCGTTGGATTAATGATTGCAGACTACAAGTTCATGAGATATGAGTTGATGGGTTTGATAGAAAAGCATTAACAATTATAGGTTTGGCTTGTTGATTGTTGATTATTGGTTAAGGGTGTTATTTATCTTATGGGTGAAGAAGAATGACATTGATTATAAGAAATTTGAGATTTAAGAATTTATCTAGGATCAAGAGAATGACTTGTTCGGCGTAGAAACACCATTAATAAGGACTATGAAGCTTTATGTCACCAAGTGTTTGAGAAAATATTTAAGTGACTAAAACATGAGAATTATTGCTAATATGGAATCCCTTTGACTTATGTTGATATAGATTAAGGCTGAAAGGGTTGGCGAATGTTGTATTACGCTCAAGAGCAGGAAGTTAAGGTATGTGAGGCTAACTCTCTATGTTTGGAAATTTTAATGATTCTTCCTACACTACATTTCTTTTACGACGTTACAAATTGCCTCAGAAATATAGTAAGCCTAGTTCCTTGAATAGTTGTAGAACTTCTATTCTCTAGCTTCATCACTCGTTCATGACTTTCATTCTGAACGTTGTGAGCTCAGTGCGTATTCAATATAGACTTGGGTTTGATGCCCCCGAGTCTTAGTATAGATTAATCAGTATGCCATAAACAGTTGAAGTTTCAGTGTTCATAATCAGTTCAAGAATACATGTCTCAGTCTAGTCCTATTCAGTATTCCAGTATTATCTAACTCAGTGTGATCCAGGATTCCAATATCATGTAACTCAATATGATTCAGTATTTACTATCATGTATTGCAATTTGATTCTTAGTTCCTGAATGTTGAACACCTATATTTGGGCCTGAGGCCGTAGTTTATATGCTTTATGCATACTTGGGCCTGAGGCCGTAGTTTATGCTCCATACATGTTTGGGCCCGAGGCCGTAGTTTATGCTTTATGCATGTTTGGGCCTAAGGCCATAGTTTATTGATCGCTGCCAACTCCGCACTACTAATAAGTAGCAAGAGAGGGTCGCAATAGCTTTTACCCGATTTTTGGGTCGGGATCGAATCCTCAGAGAGCTAGAAGTTGGAATTGAGTATCTATCTAGTGTAGAGTTGAGTATGTGTTCTTAATTACACTTCTATTCATTTTTGGGGTTTTCTTAATAATTCTACTTTTAACAAACTACAAATTGTAAATTAAGCTAAGGGTTAAACTGCTACGAGTTGTTCAAATAGGTTAAAGGGCACTAGGGTAATGACTACCGCCTAGGTGGTCAATTGACGGGTAGTTGAATCTAAGGCACATTTGACATATTTTGGGAGTATGTTATAACCGTTGCACGAATTTACCCACTCTACACCTCTCAGTGGTTCAAGTGATTTTGTCCGAATTGGCTTTCTCAAGACCAATTGGGTATGCAATTTTGCACAAGCAACTTAGGGTTCAATTCGGGTATTACTCTCTCGAGGTTTAACCCTTTAATTGGGGCTATCAATCTCTTGAATACACCCCAATTTATTGTTGGACCAATTTCGGAGACTTAGGCTCTCTTTCTCAAGAAGAGCTTAAGTCAACTCAACACAAGCTAGTGTTTGCAACCATTAATTCAGAAATTAACCATGAAATTGGCCCAAATAACAAACACCCATAGTCAAATTAGCCCTAAAATACAAGACCCATCAATTACCCACACTAGGATTGAGCCACAACCCTAGCTATGGGGTCTAGCTACTCATATCCAAAGAAGAAAAATAAGAAATAGATGAAGATGAACTCATATTAATTAATTGCTAAGCTAAATACAAAGATTCAATGATGAAAAGTAAGTAAAAATGCCCAAAATGGCTAAGAAAAGTCGACCCACGTGCGCAACTTACGTATTACAATATCTGATACCCTAAAAATGGAAAAAGAATCTATTTATACTAAGCTGAAAAATCTGGACAAAATTGACCCTGTGGGGTTAGTGTGGACCGCACAAAATGGACCGCAGTCCGCACTAGGCTTTTGTCTTCAAAATTGATCTCTCTGAACTTGGGCTCCGCAGACCGCACAGAATGGACCGCGTCCGCGGAGGCTTCTAGTGCAGTCCGCGCAAAGTTGACCGCGGACCGCACAGGCTTCAAAACTTGAAAAATCATCCTCTCTGAATCTTGGCACCGCAGACCGCAGAGAATGGACTGTGGCCGCGTTGCCTTCAGTGCGGACCGCACAAAATGGTGTGCGGTCGCACTGCCTTGAAGCCTGAAATTCAACTCTCTGAATCTCCCAGTGCGGACCGCACAAAGTGGTATGCGGCCGCACTAGGCCTGTTCTGCTTGAGCTTGCCTTGTCTTTGGCACTTGTGCAAGTTTCACTCCTTTTGAGCCGATCTTTGATATTTTGTCACTTTGTTGATCAAACCTGCAATCAAGCACAACTTGTAAGCATTTTGGGACTATTTTGTATGAATATTAGATCAAAGAATAAGCAAGAAGGAGTATAAAATGCGTCAAAATCCCTAGTTATCAACTCCCCCAAACTTAAGTTTTTGCTTGTCCTCAAGCAAACAAAATAAGACCCACCCCTTAAGAGAAAGTCCAAGAAAAATTTCAGTTGTCCTAAAGTGACCTCAACTAGCCTCAATTGGGACTAACAATTGCCCTCAATACACACGAATCATTAACACATTTACTCTTTTAAAACACCATGGATCAAGTGCGACACAAGAGCATCAAGAGTTGACTCAACACATCAAAGAACTCTTTCAATTACTTCGGTCATTGTGGAACCCAAACTCAGACATCCTCAACTCTCCCTAAGCAATCCTCACCTTTAAGATAGTGGCACTCAGAACGAGGATAATGGGAATTCACTCATCTCTCTCAAGAAAAAGCCACAAGTCCGGCTCTAGGTACCATATGCTTGCCCCTTATGTGAGTATCCACTAATGTAAGCTTCATTCAACTCAAGATCATATAGGGCTTTTGTGGAGACATTATGAAGGCTTTTGGTTCAGGGTAGGAAATGTTTTAGTCTAAGTAGGTTCCATCTTCCCTTAAGCACTTCTTTTGATTCATTTGGCATCCATTCACTTGACTCTTTGAGTCATTTCACTTCTTTATAAGGGGTTAGGGAGACACATTATCACTCTTTCTTATGCATTTCAAACCTTTTCTCCTTTTTCAAGTTTCCACACCTTTCATTCTTTGCTTTTCTTGAATCCCTTTTTATTCTTTTTCACATTGAACATTCTTTTTGTCTTTTTGCTTTTCTTTCTTTTTCATTGCCTTTCCTTTTCTTCATTTTTGCACCTTTTTACCACTTTGTTGCAATCCTCGTCTCTCCCCCATAACTTATACTTTTACCATGTGCTAAAGGATAGATCGGGTGCCTAGAGAGGGTATCTTTTAGAACGGGTATAGGCTTGTATCATGGTTCTTGAAAGAAAAAGGTCTAAGGCTTAAAAGGGCTAACTAGGGATCATATCACTGGTAGGTTATGAAATTGTTCAAACTATCATTTGGATCAAGGAGAGCCTATAATCATGTCTCAAGTCAAAATTCACCTAGGATTTCGCCTCAACAAACATTCAGGGCAAGTTCTAGACAATTAGCTCGGGACTTGGACTTGCAATTCAATTACTCACCACACAAGCTAAGGGATTGCTAATGACATAGAGTCGGGGGCCCACAACGACCTTAGATACGATTTGAGCACACAATGGTCCCAAAAAACCACTTGATGATTATCGGCCAACACAAGAGTCTCAAGGTCTCGACTTTCACCATCCTAAACACAACCATTTGTCTTTGACCATAAGATCAAAGGCAAATGTGCTAGGCCCAAGTGAAGCTTTGCTCGAGGCACCCTTAACTACTAACTACCAAAAATAAAAAGAAAAAGAAAAACGGACTCAAACCCTTAAGAAGGTTGACACGCCATCCATCATTGGGAAGAGACACCCGGTTCACACAACACTCCACCTTTGGAAAGAACCGTGGCATTAAGAAAACCAAAGGCTTATTGCAAATTTCAGAACAAGAAGCTACTAATCCCAAATAAGAAGTTAAAAACGAAAACTTTGCGGAAAGTAAAATGAATATATACAAGAGAGGATTTGTCGAATATACAATAGAAGGGATGAATATCTACAATGTAACATCACTTTATATACAGACGCAAAGTGAAATAAAAGTGCGAGAAATGATAAAAATATATACAAACCAAAGATGAAAAATAAAGAAAGCATAAAAAGTATAAAAAATATATACAGTCATCCGAATGTATCCATGAAGCAAAAAGTAGGGCCTACCCCCTCAAATGAAAGCTGGCATTGTCCTCAATGCCAAATAACCAAAATAAAGCACCAAAAAGATATAAAGAATGATAAAGAAGACTCCCTAAGGCCTGTCTGTCTGCATAGGCTCTTGAGTGGTCCCTGGGTCCTCACTGTGCTCGGGAACCTCAGACTGGATCCCGATGTCTTGCTGCTATGCTGCTGGGACCTGGGCCTGAACCTGGACAGGCTCATGAGATACATCCGGTGGCTGACTAGAGGAAGCCTCCGTTAGGTCGGCCAACTGGATGACTGCATCATCTGCTCTGGGAATCATCCTCCTCCTCTTGGGAGGTCTCTGTAACTGCTCCGGCTGGGGATGCTCTGCTGGTGCTGGGTCCTGGAGTAGTAAATCTAAAGGCAGGTGATCTGCCTTCAGTTTGTCAACATCTACTCTAAGCTCCTTCATGGACTCCTTGGAAGCCCGTGTCTTCCTCAGCTTCTTGTGCTCCCTAGCAAGCTCCTTGACAGCCTTGCTGTGTGAATCAACTACCTCAGCAAGCTTCTTCTGGTTGTCGAGGATTTTCTTCTGGTTTTCTAACATCTCCTTAAGAGCATCCTCTATAGACTGTGGAACCTGTGGAGCTGGAGGAGTCGACTGAGCCTCAACAGTGGTGGTCAAAATGGACAACTTGGATGAGGCAGTCTGCATCCAGTTGTTGATACTCATAAATGCCTGGCTCAATCTGTGGGCAGTAATAGGATGGGCCCGGGAAGATAGAATCTCCGTGCCTGCTGAGGTGGATGGGCCAGCACGAATGGCTGTGGAAGTGGATGGACCAGGAGGGACATCTGTGGAAGTGGAGGTAGGCTCAGCTGGAGCCACTACTACGACTGGCTCTTCAGACTGGCCAATTGTAGTAGTAGCTGTACCCTTGAAGCTCTTGCTCTTGGGGTTGTTATCCCCCTGCATGCTATACCAGGAAAAAGGAGCCTTTGCTTTGACTTTGACATCAAAGGGCTTCTTGTCCACTTTCAAGTTCCGGAAGTACATAGTGAGGGTTTTAGGGAAAGGATAGTTCCGGTCATGCTCCGCACCCACTATAGAAATGATTCCGGACATCACATTCCCCACGTTGATGGGGTACCCTGCCATGATAGAAGCCACTAACACAGCCCGGGAAAGAGGAAGGGTGTTGTCATGTGTTGTGGGGTCCAACCTGCTACATACAAAAGTCTCCTACCCCCGTGCCTCAAAGTTTAAACTCCCTCTCAGAATTTTGACTCCAGCAGTCAACCAGTCAGGGGTGTTAGCTGGGATTGCCAGGTACTGTGCTAGCCAGGGACAAACCTCCTCACCCACCTCTAACTTTGCCATGTACAATGTCTCATCCTCATCATTGAAGCCAAGGTATTCGTTGAGGTACTTCCCTTCAAATAACACCTTCATATTCCGAACCTTGGTCACTTTGGAGCCCTTTTTGATGTGGGCTACATTGCAATAAAACTCCTTGACCATGAATTCATTGGCATCCACACACTCTTCTAGAAAATGTTCCCAGCCCACTCTAGTCCTAAACTGTCTCTGCACGTTGGGGTTGTGGGGTAGTAGGTCTCTATCAATGAAGCTCCTCTGCGGAATCAACTTTCTCACCGGCCACCACTCCCGAAATTTATGGTACGTCACCTCACTCACGAATCTATCTCGCCAAACTTCTGGTTTTCTAGTTCTGGCAATGCCTCCCACCTAAGGCTCACCTCCTTCTGCCACGTCCTCATCTCCCCGAACTTCCTCCTCCGCACCTACTGCACCCTCTCCAGATAATGAAGCTGTAGGAGAGGTGGAGTATTCCCCACTACCTGCTGCTGAGCCCTCAGACGACTCAGAAATCACATGTGTTGGTTCTTGGGCATTGGGTGATGGTGGAGGAGTGTCTCTTAGCCTGAATCTCTCCGACCAGTCTTCGACATATTCTGGCACGGAGTCCGAAGAAATGTCCCTTGATGGTTCATACTCACTCCCCGAGGAATGGGAGGCAGCTCTATCAGCAGCTTTTATTAGTTTTCTGATGCTTTTTATGTTTTCTCGAGCTTGGGGAGTGAGTTTTATCATCTTCTTCTTCCCTCCCCGGGAGGATTCTCCTCTGCCTGGTTGTTTACCACGTTATCTCACCAGTGTCTGCAATTACAATTCACATAACTTGTTAGTATCAGTAGTGTCAGATAAAACAGTGTGGCAGAACAGAAGGAAATTGTTGCAGACATGTTGCAAAAGTTGCCCAGAGCGGACCGCACAAAATGGTGTGCGGCCGCACAGGGGTCACCGCGGACCGCACGAAAACCAACTAGCGTCCGCACAGAGGTGGGGTTCGAGACTACCCACCTCTCTGTAT
>NW_017671399.1:136673-167022 GCF_001879085.1 Nicotiana attenuata
TCCTCAACCATGAAGTGGCATTTTTCCCACTTTAGCACAAGATTGGTGTCTTCACACCGGGCCAACACTCTATCCAAATTTCCCAAACACTCTTCAAATGAATCACCAACCACACTAAAATCATCCATAAAGACCTCCAAAATATCTTCCGCCATATCGGTGAAAATAGCCATCATGCATCGTTGGAAAGTCGCCGGGGCATTGCACAACCCGAACGGCATCCGAGAGAAAGCAAAGGTGCCATATGGACAAGTAAAGGTGGTTTTCTCCTGATCCTCCAGAGCTATCAAAATTTGATTGTACCCTGAATAACTGTCCAAGAAACAATAGAAGGCACACCCAGCAAGGCAATCTAGCATCTGGTCCAGAAAAGGCAATGGGAAGTGATCCTTGCGGGTCACTTTGTTCAGCTTGCGGTAGTCCATGCACACCCGCCATCCGATCACTGTCCGGGTTGGAATAAGTTCATTGTTAGCATTGGTCACCACGGTCATACCACCCTTCTTCGGCACACATTGCACCGGAGAAGTCTATGAGCTGTCAAAGATTGGATACACCACGCCTGCGTCTAACCACTTGATCACTTCTTTTTTTACCACTTCTTGCATTGCCTCATTGAGCCTCCTTTGATGTTCCAAGGAGGGTTTTGCGTCATCCTCCAGAATAATCTTTTGCATACAGAATGCGGGGCTTATTCCCGAATGTCAGCTAGAGTCCATCCAATTGCCTTTTTCCGTTTTTTGAGCACCGCCAATGTGGCATCTACCTGCATGTTAGTAAGACAAAAGGAAAGAATAACTGGTAGAGTTGAATTAGAACCCAAGAATTCATACCTGAGGTGTGGAGGTAATGGCTTCAACTCCAACACCGGGGGTTCCTCGATTGAAGGCTTTGTTGGAGGCGTCTTTCTATTTTCAAGATCCAAAGAAAGTTTCCTAGGAGCATAAGAATAAGAGCCCATTCCATGTAAAGCATTCACGCACTCCACTCGGCCCGCATCATCATTGACATCCAAATTCAACAATACGGCCTCCAAAGGGTCCTCAACAATGATCATTGCACTGGTATCATCAATTATCACAGCCGTGACTAAATCCACAAATGAGCACACTTCGGTACTATTGGGCTGCTTCATTGACTTGCACACATGAAATACTAACTTTTCATCACCCACCCTGAAAGTGAGTTCCCCTGCTTCCACATCCACTAGAGTCGTCCCCGTAGAAAGGAAAGGTCTCCCTAATATGATCGGGACCTCATAATCTACATCACAATCGACGAGCACATCATCAACAATACCCAATGGTCGCTTCATAGATCGGTCTGCCATTTGCAAACGCATGGAAGTTGGCCTCGGAGGCCCAATACCCAAAGTCTTCAAAACTGAGAAGGGCATTAAGTTGATGCTTGCCCCAAGATCACATAAAGCTTTGGCAAAGTCTGCACTACCAATAGTGTAGGGGATAGTGAAAGCACCAGGATCATCTAATTTCGGAGCCATTGAATGTACTATAGCACTAACTTGGTGGGTCATCTTGATAGTTTCACAGTCCATTGATCTTTTCTTTGTAACCAAATCTTTCATGAATTTAGCATAACCAGACATTTGCTCCAAAGCCTCCACCAAAGGCACATTAATGGATAAGCTCTTCATCATGTCAATGAACTTTTTCAATTGATTTTCACTTTTCTGCTTAGCTAGCCTCTGAGGATAAGGGGGAGGTGGCCTAGGCAAAGGTGCCTTGGCTTTTGGCACAACCGGCTCCGGCATGTCAATTACGTGTGATCGCTGCCAACTCCGCACCACTAAAATGTAGCGAGAGGATCGCAATAGCTTTTACCCGATTTTGGGTCAGGATCGAATCCACAGAGAACTAGGATTGGAATCGAGTATCTATTTAGCTTAGGATTGTGTGTGTGCTCTTAAATGGTCTTCTATTCATTTTTGGGTTTTTCTTTATACTATTATCAAACTACTAATTGAAAATGCAACTAGATTAAGCTAAGAGTAAATTGCTACAAGTTGTATCTAATAGTTCAAAGGGCACTAGGGTAGTGACCTTCACCTAGGTGGCTAATTGACGGGTAATTGCATCTAAGGCACGATTGACATGATTGGGGAAATATATTATAACCGTTGCTCAATACTACCCACTCTACACCTCTCGGTAGAAAGAGTGGTTTTGCCCATTTGACTCTCTCGAGACCAATTGGGTATGCATATCTGCCCGAGCAACTAGGGTTCAAGTCGGGTAATTACTCTCTCGAGGTTTAACCCTTTAATTGGGACTATCAAATCTCTTGAGTCCATCCTAATTCCTAGTTGGGTCAATTTTGGAGACTTAGGCTCTCTTTCTCAAGAAGGGCCAAGTCAACTGAGCACAAACTAGTGTTTGCAACCACTAATTCATAAATTAAACCATAAAATTAACCCAAATAACAAACACCCATAATCAATCTAACCTTAAATCACAACACTCATCAATTACCCACACTAGGGTTGAGCCACAACTCTAGCTAATAGGCTTAGCTACTCATGCTTGAAGATAAAATCAAAGAAATAGATGAAGAAAAAGACATATTAATTAAACACTAAAGAAAATACAGAGAATCTATCGTTAGAGTTAAGCTAAAATGCCCAAAATGGCTACAAAATAGCTTCTCACGAGCGCAACTGCAGTTCTAAAATAACTGATGCCCTAAAAATGGAAAAAGGTTCTATTTATACTAAGCTGGAAAAACATGACAAAAATGCCCCTGCAGGGTCCGTGCGGGCCGCACAAAATGGACTGCGGCCGCACTAGGCTCTTGATCTTGAAGTCTTGGCTCTCTGAACTCAGGCTCCGCGGACCGCAGAGAATGGACTGTGGCCGTGGAGGCTTCCAATGCGGTCCGCACAAACATGACCGCAGACTGCGATGGCTTGAACCTGGGCAAGTTGCAACTCTCTGATCTTCTCTTCCGCGGATAGCACATAATGGTAGTGCGGTCGCGAAGCCTTTAGTGCGGACCGTGCAAGATTGACTGCGTCCGCACTTCCTTGAAGCTTGTTTTGCCAGTTCTCTGAATCTCCCTAGTGCGGACCGCACAAAGTGTAGTGCGGCCACACTAGGCCTGTTTGTCCTGAGTTTGCCTTGTCTTTGGTACTTGAGCAGGTTTCACTCCTTTTGAGCCAAACTTTGACATTTAGTCACTTTGTCGATCAAACCTGCAATCAAGCACAACTTATGAGCCTTTTGGGACTATTTTGTAATAATTTATAATCAAAGCGCAAGCAAGAAGGAGCATAAAACACGCCAAAATCCCTAGTTATCAACTCCCCCAAACTTAAGCTTTTGCTTGTCCTCAAGCAAACAAAATAAGACCCACCCCTTAAGGTAAAATCCAAGAATTTCCAGCTATCCTAAAGTAACCTCAACAAGCATCAATTGGGACTAACAATTGCCCTCAATACGAATGCATCATTAACAACATTTAACCTTTGAAAAACCATGGATCAATTGTGACACAAGAGCATCAAGAGTTGACTCAACACATCAACGAACTCTTTCAATTAATTTAGTCATTGTGGAACCCAAACTCACACATCCTCAACTCTCCCTAAGCAAACCTCACCTTTTTAGAGTATTGACACACAAAACGAGGTTAATGGTAATTCACTCATCTCTCTCAAGAAAAGGTCACAAGTCCGGCTCTAGGTACCATATGCTTGCCCCTTATGTAAGTATTCACTAATGTAAGCTTCATTCAACTCAAGATCATATAGGGCTTTTGTGGAGTCATTGTAAAGGCTTTTGGTTCAGGGTAGGAAATGTTTTGGTCTAAGTGGGTTCCATCTTCCATTAAGCACTTCTTTTGATTCATTTGGCACAATTCACTTAACTCTTTGAGTCATTTCACCTCTTTCCAAGGGGTTAGAGAGACCCATTGTCACTCTTTCTTGTGCATTTCAATTCTTTTCTCCTATTTCAACTTTCCACGCCTTTCTTTCTTTTACTTTTCTTGAATCCCTTTTTATTCTTTCTCACATTGAGCATTCTTTTTGTCTTTTTGCTTTTCTTTCTTTTTCATTGCCTTCCCTTTTCTTCATTTTTGTGCCTTATACCACTTTTTTGTCATCCTCGTCTCTCCCCCCAAACTTATACTTTTTCCATGTGCTCAAGGAAAGATCGGGTGCCAAGAGAGGGTATCTTTTAGAACGGGTATAGGCTTGTGACATGGTTCTTGAAAGAAAAAGGTCTAAGGCTCAAAAGGGTTAACTAGGGATCATATCATTGGTAGGCTATGGAATTTCTTCAACTATCATTTGGATCAAGGAGAGCCTATAATCACTTCTCAAGTCAAGTTTCACTTAAGATTTCGCCTCAACAAACATTCAGGGAAAGTTCTAGACCATGGCTCGGGACATGGACTCGCAATTCGATTTCTCACCACACAAGCTAAGGGATTGCTAAAGACATCGATTCGGGGGCCCACAACGACCTTAGATACAATTTGAGCACACAATGGTCCGAAAAACCATTTGATGATTGCCGGTCAACACAAGAGTCTCAAGGCCACGACTTTCACAATCCTAAACACAACAATTTGTCTTTGACCATGGGATCAAAGGAAAATGTGCTAGTCCCAAGTGAAGCTTTGCTTGAGGTACCCTTAACTACAAACTACCAAAATCAAAAAAAAAAAATACGGACTCAAACCCTTAAGAAGGTTGTCACGCCATCTATCATTGGGAAGAGCCACCCGGTTCACACAAAACTCCACCTTTGGAAAGAACCGTGGCATTAAGAAAACCAAAGGCTTATAAAAACGTCCAAAACAAAACAAAAGGCTACGAGCCTATATAAGAAGCTTTTTTTGCAAAAATAGAAAATAGAATGAATATATACAATAGGGGATTTGAATATACAACGGGAAATGAATATATACAATGATGTAACTTTATATACAGACCAAAGGAAAGATAAAAAGTGCGATAAAAGTAACTAAATGTAAAATTATATACAGACCAAATGAAAAACAAGAAAGTATAAAATGAATCAGCATATATACAGTCATCCAACAAAAATATAGGGCGCACCTCCTCAAATAAAAGCTGGCATTGTCCCCAATGCCAACTAAACCAAATAAGCACCAAAAATAAGAAAGAAAGGATATGAAGACTCCCTAAGCCTCGTCTGTTTGCATAGGATCATGAGCAGTCCCTGGGTCTTTTGTGTGCTCGGGAGCCTCAGACTGGTTCCTGAGAACCTACTGCTCAGCTGCTGGGACCTGGGACTGGACCTGTACTGGCTCTGGCTATGGTACATGCGGTGGCTGACTGGAGGAAGCCTCCGGTGGGTCCGCCAACTTGATGATGGCATCATCTGCTCTAGGGATCTTTATCCTCTTCTTTGGAGGCCACTGTGCCTGCTCTGGCTGTGTATCTGCTATTGGCACCGCCGCTGGAGTTGGGTGCTCAAACAACAAGTCTAAGGGCAGCTGGTCTGCCTTCAGTCTATCCACATCCGCCCTCAGCTCCTTCGCGGACTCCCTGGAGGCCCGTGTCTTGCGCAGCTTCTTGTGCTCCTTGGCAAGCTCCTTTAGAGCCTTGCCATGTAAATCCACAGCCTTTGCCAAATCAGCTTGGGTACTGAGGATCTTCTCCTGGTTGTCAAGTATATTCTTTAAGGCATCCTCTATAGACTGTGGGACCTGTGCTGGCTGAGGAGCCGACTGAGCTATAATGGTGGAGGTCAAGGTAGACAACTTGGATGAAGCAGTATACATCCAGTTGTTGAGGCTCTGAAGCGTCTGGCTCAGCCGGTGGGCAGTGATAGAATGGGCCCGGGAAGATGGAATCTCCGGGTCAGCTGAGGTAGAAGGACCTGGAGGAATGTCAGCCGAAGTGGAAGGTCTGGGAGGCATATCTGCAGTAGTGGAGGCAGGCTCAGAGGGGGCCTCTACCACAAGTGGCTCTTCAGACTGGCCAGTTGGGGCTGAAGCAGGGGCTTTGTAGTTCTTGTCCTTGGGGTTGTCTGGACCCTTCAAACTATACCATGAGAATGGAGCCGTAGCCTTGACCTTGATATCAAACGACCTCTTCTCTACCTTCAAATCTCTGAAGTACATGGTCAGGGTGTTGGGGAAAGGGTAGTTCCGGTCGGTCTCGGAGCCCATAAGAGAAATGATGCGGGACATCACATTCCCCACATTGATGGAGTACCCTGCCATGATGGAAGCAACTAGGACAGCCCGGTGGAGAGGTAGAGTCTGATCATGGATGTGGGGTCTAATCGGCTACATACAAACATCTCCCAACCCCTCGCCTCAAAGTTGAGGGTCCTCCGAAGTATCTTGACCCCAGCTGTCAACCAGTCAGGAACTGTCCCCGAGATTGCTAGGAACTGAGCTAACCATGGGCGGACCTCCTCGCCCATCTCCAGCTTTGCCATGTAGAGGGACTCATCAACATCAGTGAACCCCAAATAATCATTCAGAGACTTCCCGTCGAATAGCACCTTTTTTTTCGAACCTTGGTCACTTTGGAACCCTTGATGATGTGGGCCACATTACAGTAAGTTTCTTTGACCAAGTGTTCATTTGCCTCCACGCAGTCATCGAGAAAGTGCTCCCACCCCACTCTCGTTCTGAACTCTCTCTGCACATTTGGGTTGTGGGGTATAAGGTCTCTATCTATGAAGCTCCTCTCCAAAATCAGTTTTCTTACCGGCCACCACTCCCTAAATTTGTGGTACGCCACCTGGCTCACGAATCTGTCTTCCCTCACTTCGGGTTTTCTAGTACGGGCAACCCCCTCAACCTGAGGCCCACCACCCTCCGGTACCTCCTCATCTCCCTCATCATCTCCCTCACCTTCGCCTACACTCTCCCCGGATAATGAAACTGTGGGGGAGGTGGAGCCATTCCCACTACTGGCTGTTGAGCACTCAGATGAATCAGAAACGACATTAACTGGCCTTCGGATAGTAGGTGATGATGGAGGAGAATCATCAGTCAATCTGAAACTCGTGGCGCTATGAGTTGGCACCGAGTCTGAGGAAATGTCTTGGGATGGAACATACTCACTCCCCGATTGATCACAGGCTCTGTCAGCTGCCTTAATTGCTTTTCTCATCTTCTTTATATTTTGACGAGCCTGGGGAGTGAGTTTAACAAATCTTTGCTTCCCTCCCCGGGAGGAATCACCTCTCCCGGGTTGTTTTGAGCCTTTACCTCGTAGTTTAACCATTATCTGCAAATACAGCATCTAACATTGTTAGTATCAGCAGAGACAGTGAGACATTAGTGCAGGAAGAATTGCAGAACATAAGCAGACAGTTGCAGAGACAGTAGCAGAAACAGTTGCAGAAACAGGGCCTGCACGGACCGTACAAAAAAGGAGTGCAGCTGCGCAGGGACCACCGCGGACCACACAGAAATGACCGCGGTCCATGCAGGGGTTGGGGTCCAAAATACCACCCCCTGAATATGACCACCACAAAGTAGTACCGCGGCCGCGGTGGGCAAGTGCGGACCGCACAAAATATAGTGTGGCCGCACTTGGCTAGGGTCCTCATTTCAGAAATTCATCACCGCGGTCCGCATAAAGTGGTACCACGGACCGCATCAGGGCATCGCGGACCGCACAGAATTGACCGCGATCCGCGGAGGATGCCCAAACCTGGAACTGAGTTAGGGTTCTTGGATCTTGCTTTTCAGTTCAAATTTTCACCTAGTTAAAGTCCCTACTCAATTACCTACTACATGATACTCCCTAAATCCATAAGAATCATCATTTGAACTAAACTACCCTAAAATTTGAAGAAATACGGGAGGAAAAAATCTAGAAGCTAAGAGAAATGAAAATAAAATGAAATCACAAAATTAAACAAAGAGAAATGAGTGAAATGTTACTAGATTATTGAGATGAAGTGCAACTAATCAATGTCAAGCAAGAGTTACGGTGAAAATGCTCAAGATGAACAGTAAAAGGGGGCTCTGAGAGTTTAGGGTTCGAAAAGGGTAAAAGGAGGCCCTTGGGGTCTATTTATAGAGAAGCCCCTGGGGCCCATTCTCACCTACCAGCGCGGCCGCACAAAATGGACCGCGGTCCGCGCTAGGTTTGTTTAGAAAAAGTTTGAGAAGGCAACCTCTGCGGTCCGCACAAAGCAGACCGCGGCCGCAGAGGTCCACCGCGGTCCGCACAAAATGTAATGCGGCCGCGGTGGCAAACTTCATAGAGCACTTTTGTTACCCTTCACCAGTGCGGACCGCACAAAATGTAGTGCGGTCGCACTGGAAACTTCAAAGACTGTGCAATTTCTTCAATTATGTCCTGCACTACATCAACTCAATCCTGCAACATCTCACAACCAGTTAGCCCAAAAATCAATCCTATAATACAAAGAAAATCAAAGAAAACAAAAAGAAAAACACATGGGTTGCCTCCCAAGAAGCGCCTGATTTAACGTCGCGGCACGACGCGGGTTACCATCACATCATTTGAAATGAACAACAGCCATTACATGGCTATCATCAAACTTCCCAAGATAATGACACAGTGCCCATTCACTCTAAAGACTTCACCACTTTTGTTCTTCAAATCTAGAGCACCAAACGGGGTCACACATACAACTTCAAATGGTTCACTCCACTTTGATTTCAGCTTTCCCGGAAACAACCTCAGGCGAGAGTTGAACAAGAGGACCAAATCACCAACTTTGAACTCCTTTCCACGACCATATTTGTCATGAAGGTACTTCATCTATTCCTTATACAAGGACGAACTAGAGTATGCATGGAACCGGAATTCATCAAGTTCGTTGAGTTGTTCAACACGAAGTAGCCGCAACATCCCACTCAAGATTAAGCTTCCTCAAGGCTCACATGGCCTTATGCTCCAACTCCACTGGTAGATGACATGCTTTCCCAAACACCAACCGGTACGGTGACATACCAATTGGGGTCTTGTAAGCGGTCCGGTAAGCCCATAGAGCATCATCTAATTTTTAGACCAATCGGTCCTATTGGCATTGACGGTTTTGGACAAAATACTCTTGATCTCCCTGTTAGACACTTCCACCTGGCCACTAGCTTGAGGATGATACGGTGTAGAGACTTTGTGGTTGACACCATACTTGGAAAGCAAAGCATCAAAAGCTCTATTACAAAAATGCGATCCTCCATCACTAATGATTGTCCGGGGTGTACCCAACCTTGTGAAAATGCTCTTCTTTAAATGAGACCACACTCCTAGCTTCATTATTGGGCAAGGCCACGGCCTCAACCATTTTGACACATAATCAACCGCTACAAGAATGTAAGTGTTCCCACACGAGCTAACAAAAGGGCCCATAAAATCGATACCACATACATCAAAGATATCAACTTCAAGAATTGTGTTCAGAGGCATCTCATCTTTCTTGGAAATCCCGCCCGCTCGTTGACATTGATCACATCTTTTTACTAGATCACTTGCATCTTTGAACAAGGTTGGCCAATAAAAACCACAACTCAAAAATTTCGAAGCCGTTCTCACCCCTCCATGATGGCCACCATAGGGGGAGGAATGACAAGCCTCCAAAATACTCACTTGCTCTCCCTCCGGGACACACCTTCGAATCACACCATCTGTGCAAATCTTGAATAAGTATGGCTCATCCCAATAGAAGTCCAGACTATCCCGTTTGAGCTTCTTCCTTTGGTTAGAAGAGAGCTCACACGGGATGATGCCAGTCACAAGGAAATTAGCAATATCCGCAAACCATGGCATATCACACATTGACACAAAAAGTAGTTGCTCATCGGGGAATGTATCATTGATCTCCAAGCCATCACACGACCTTCCTTCCTCCTCCAAGCGGGACAAATGATCCGCAACATGGTTCTCACTACCTTTCTGGTCCACTATTTCCAAATCAAACTCTTGAAGAAGTAACACCCATCTCATCAACCTTTCTTTGGAATCTTTCTTGTTCATCAAATACCTAAGGGCGGCATGGTCGGTGTGCACTATGACTTTGGCCCCCATAAGATATGGCCGAAATTTTTTCATGGCGAACAAATAGCCAACAATTCCTTCTCCGTCACCGTGTAGTTCCGTTGACCTTCATTCATAGTGTTGCTTGCATAGTACATGGGATGAAACATTTTGTTCACTCTTTGACCCAAAACTGCCCCGACCGCAACATCACTCGCGTCGCACATGAGCTCGAAAGGCAAGCTCCAATTGGGTGCGGTAATGATCGGGGTAGGTGTCAACTTATGCTTTAGAAGTTCAAAGGCCTCCATACATTTCTCATCAAACACAAGCTTAGCATCTTTCTCTAGCAACTTGCAAAGGGGATTCACAACCTTCGAAAAATCCTTGATAAACCGCCGGTAGAACCCCGCATGCCCAAGGAAACTTCTAACCCCTTTGACAGAAGTGGGGGGAGGAAGCCTTGAAATCACCTCAATCTTGGCTTTGTCTACTTCAATTCCATGCTTAGAAATTTTGTGACCCAAAACTATACCCTCTTCAACCATGAAGTGGCATTTTTTCCAATTAAGAACGAGATTTGTGTCTTCACATCGGGCCAAGACTCTATCCAATTTTCCCAAACACTCTTAAAATGAATCACCAACTACACTAAAATCATCCATAAAGACCTCCAAAATGTCTTCCACCATGTTGGTTAAAATAGCCATCATACATCGTTGGAAGGTCGCCGGAGCATTGCACAACCCAAACGGCATCCGGGAGAAAGAAAATGTACCATATGGGAAGGTGAAAGTGGTCTTCTCGTGGTCCTCCGGAGCAATTAAGATTTGATAATAACTCGAATATCCATCCAAAAAACAATAGAAGGCTCGCCCCACAAGGCGATCAAGCATTTGGTCAAGGAATGGCAACAGGAAAGGATCCTTGCAGGTCACCTTGTTTAGCTTTCGGTAGTCCATGCAAACTCTCCACCCGGTAATTGTCCGAGTGGGAATAAGTTCATTGTTGTCATTTGTCACCACAGTCATCCCACCTTTATTCGGCACACATTGCACAGGAGAAGTCCATGAGCTATTGGAGATTGGGTACACCACACCTGTATCTAGCCACTTGATCACTTCTTTCTTCACCACCTCTTGCATTGCCTCATTGAGCCTCCTTTGATGTTCCAAGGAAGGACTTTCATCATCCTCCAAAATAATCTTGTGCATGCAAAATGCGGGGCTTATTCCCCGAATATCCGCCAGAGTCCATCCAATTGCCCTTTTTCGCCTTTGAAGCACCTCCAAAGTGGCCTCAACCTGCATGTTAGTAAGGCAAGAAGAAAGAATAACTGGTAAAGTTGAATTAGAGCCCAAGAGTTCATACCTGAGGTGTGGAGGAAGTGGCTTCAAATCCAACACCGGTGGTTCTCAATTGATGGTTTGGTTGGTGGAGTTTTTCGATTTTCAAGATCCAAAGACAATTTTCTTGGCTCATAGGAATAAGAGCCCATCGCATGTAATGCATTGACACACTCCACTCTGCTTGCATCATCATTAACATCAAGATTTAATAGCACGGCCTCAAGGGGATCCTCCACGTTAATCATAGCACTTGTGTCATCCACGATCACAGCTGTGACAATGTCCACAAATGAGCACACCTCGGTGCTATTGGGTTGCTTCATGGATTTACACACATGGAAGACGACCTTCTCATCACCCAGTCTGAAAGTTAGTTCACCCGCTTCAACATCAACCAATGCCTTCCCGTTGCAAGGAAAGGTCTCCTTAATATGATCGGGACCTCATAGTCGACCTCACAATCCAAAATCACAAAGTCCGCTGGTAGGATAAATTTGTCCACCTGGACAAGCACATCATCAACTATACCCAAAGGTCGCTTCATTGATCTATCTGCCATCTGTAATCTCATGGAAGTTGGCCTTGGTGGCCCAATACCTAGGGTCTTGAAAACTGAGAAGGGCATTAAATTGATGCTTGCCCCAAGATCACATAAAGCTTTGGCAAAGTCTGCACTATCAATAGTGCAGGTGATAATGAAAGCACCGGGATCCTCTAGTTTCGGGACCATTGAATGTACTATGGTTCTAACTTGGTGGGTCATCTTAATAGTTTCACAGTTCATTGATCTTTTCTTTGTAACTAAATCCTTCATGAACTTAGCATAACCAGGCATTTGCTCCAAAGCTTCCACCAAAGGCACGTTGATGGATAAGCTCTTCATCATGTCAATGAACTTTTTGAATTGATTCTCACTTTTCTGCTTTGCTAACCGTTGAGGATAAGGCGGAGGTGGCCTAGGCAAAGGTGCCTTGGCTTTGGGCACCACCGGCTCGGGCATGTCAATCACGTGTTCCCTAGACGAGTTCACGGTATCTTGAGTTTCCACCTCGGCCTTATTAATGTCAATCCTCACATCATTGTTTACCTCATTCTCAACCACATCTTCAACTATCAAAGGTACATCATTTTCCCGCAACTCAACATCATCATCCACAACTTGCTTATCTTTCGAGGCATGCACATCACCGCCTCTCCCACTTCTTGTTGTAACCGCCATCACATGATTGTTTCCACCCTTCGGGTTCACTACCGTATCACTTGGTAGAGTACCCTTAGGGCGAGTATTTAACGNATTGCCCTTTTTCGCCTTTGAAGCACCGCCAAAGTTGGCCTCAACCTGCATGTTAGTAAGGCAAGAAGAAAGAATAACTGGTAAAGTTGAATTAGAGCCCAAGAATTCATACCTGAGGTGTGGAGGAAGTGGCTTCAACTCCAACACCGGTGGCTCCTCAATTGATGGTTTGGTTGGTGGAGTTTTCCGATTTTCAAGATCCAAAGACAATTTTCTCGGCTCATAGGAATAAGAGCCCATCCCATGTAGAGCATTGACACACTCCACTCTGCTTGCATCATTATTGACATCAAGATATAATAGCACGGCCTCAAGAGGATCCTCCACGTTAATCATAGAACTTGTGTCATCCACTATCACAGCTGTGACAATGTCCACAAATGAGCACACCTCGGTGCTATTGGGTTGCTTCATGGATTTGCAAACATGGAAGACGACCTTCTCATCACCCACTCAGAAAGTTAGTTCACCCGCTTCAACATCAACCAATGCCTTCCCCGTTGCAAGGAAAGGTCTCCCTAGAATAATTGGGACCTCATAGTCCACCTCACAATCCAAAATCACAAAGTCCGCCGGCAGGATAAATTTGTCCACCCGGACAAGCACATCATCAACTATACCCAAAGGACGCTTCATTGATCTATCTGCCATCTGTAATCTCATGGAAGTTGGCCTTGGTGGCCCAATACCTAGAGTCTTGAAAATTGAGAAGGGCATTAAATTGATACTTGCCCCAAGATCACATAAAGCTTTGGCAAAGTCTGCACTACCAATAGTGCAGGGGATAGTGAAAGCACCGGGATCCTCTAATTTCGGGGCCATTGAATGTACTATGGCACTAACTTGGTGGGTCATCTTGATAGTTTCGCAGTCCATTGATCTTTTCTTTGTAACCAAATCTTTCATGAATTTAGCATAACCAGGCATTTGCTCCAAAGCCTCCACCAAAGGCACGTTGATGGATAAGCTCTTCATCATGTCAATGAACTTTTTGAATTGATTGTCACTTTTCTGCTTGGCTAGCCTTTGATGATAAGGCGGAGGTGGTCTAGGCAAAGGTGCCTTGGCTTTTGGCACCACCGGCTCCGGCATGTCAATTATGTGCTCCCTAGACGGGTTCACGGCCTCTTGAGTTTCCACCTCGGCTTCATTAATGTCAATCCTCACTTCATTGTTCACCTTGTCATCAACCACATCTTCAACTACCAAAGGAACATCATTTTCTTGCAACTCAACATCATCATCCACAACTTGCTTATCTTTCGAGGCATGCACATCACCGCCTCTCCCACTTCGTGTTGTAACCGCCATCACATGATTGTTCCCACCCTTAGGGTTCACTAGCGTATCACTTGGTAGAGCACCCTTTGGGCGAGTATTCAACGATTGAGAGATTTGGCCTAATTGCACCTCCAAATTCTGGATAGAGGTATTGTGGGAAGATAATTGAGCATAAGAATCTTGGTTCTTCTTCATCATTTGTTCGAACATCATTTCTATTCTTCCCGTATCATTAACCGAAGAACTAGATCCTTGAGAAGGGAACAGGGGTGGATTGTTCGGTTGTTGGTACATTGGGGGCCTTTGAAAGCCTTGCCCCCGATTGCCTTGGTTTCCATTGTTGTTCCAATTGCCTTGACCATTGTTGTTCCAATTGTTGTTATTACCATTCCAATGCCCTTGGTTGCCTTGATTGTTGTTCCCTCAATTACCGCCTTGGTTGTTGTTGTTCCAATTACCACCACCTTGTTATTGATTGCCCCAATTACCTTGGGGTCGCCATTGTTGGTTTGAAGAGTTGCCTCTATTGCCTTGATAGTTGTTAACATATTGTACCTCTTCATTTTGCTCATCATAGCCATCATTCGGAAACCCATCACAATCATCATCAAATTGCTCAGAATTCCCCTGGTTTTGTTGCCTTCTTTGCCTTCTCTTGTTGGTAAGCAAATTAACACTTTCCATAGCATTCACTTGGCGAGGGTTTTGGACTTGTTGCAACTGTGCCTTAGCCAATTGATTCATAGTAGTTGTCAACTCCGCTATAGTGTCCATGGTCATGTAATTCCTTGTGCAAATGGATGACCGTGGGGTCACCTTGGGGAACATTTGCTCTACTTTGCCATGCGGAGGATGTATCCACCATCTCATCAAGAATCTCGCAAGCTTCATCATAAGACAACTTCATGAAATTACCCCCGGCCAATTGATTGACTATGCATTGATTTGTGGTATTGATGCCCCGATAGAAGGTTTGTTGAATCATCGCCTCGGTCATATCGTTGTTTGGGCATTCTTTCACCATTGTTCTAAACTGCTCCCAAAACTCATGCAAAGGTTCCGTGGGTTCTTGCTTGAAAGCCAATATCTCATCTCGAAGTGCCGCCATATGCCCGGGTGAGAAAAATTTAGCAATAAATTTATCCGCCAACTCATCCCAAGTTGTGATGGAATGATTGGGGAGTCTCTCTAGCCAATCTAATACCTTTCCCCAAAGTGAGAACGGGAAAAGTCTCAACCTAAGAGCATCTTCGGGCACATTCGTCTGCTTGCTACCCCAACATGTATCCACGAACCCTTTTAGATGCTTGTAGGCATTTTGATCCGCAGCGCCCGTGAAATACCCGCGCTGCTCAAGTAAGGTCAACATCACATTAGCTATCTAAAAATTGCCCGCCCGGATTCTGGGTGGGACAACAACACTTGCATATCCCTGGTTTGGTAATACTTTGGGAGCCACTCTTGGAGGTGGCGGAGGAGGGTCTGGAACATTATCATTAGCATTGGCCTGGCGGCCTCGTCTTGGTCCGGGAGGTACAAGAGGTACCTCATCCTCTCCAATTTCATCTACCTCTTCCCCCGGAAGCACATTTCCAAGAGGATCATTAGCATTTAAAGCCAAATGGGTACCTGTAGTAATCACACACACAAATTAGTAACAAAAAAGGAAAGAAGAACAACACACAAAACTAACTAAATAGATAGCCAAAACCGTTAGCTCCCCGGCAACGGCGCCAAAAAGTTGATCGCTGCCAACTACGCACCACTAAAAAGTAGCGAAAGAGGGTCGCAATAGCATTTACCCGATTTTGGGTCGAGATCGAAACCACAGAGAGCTAGGATTGGAATCGAGTATCTATTTAGCTGCTCTCAATTGGTCTTCTATTCATTTTTGGGTTTTTCTTTATATTCTACTATTATCAAACTACTAATTGAAAATTCAACTAGATTAAGCTAAGAGTAAATTGCTACAAGTTGTATCTAATAGTTTAAAGGGCACTAGGGTAGTGGCCTTCACCTAGGTAGCTAACTGACGGGTAATTACATCTAAGGCACGATTGACATGATTGGGGAAATATGTTATAACTGTTGCTCAATACTACCCACTCTACACCTCTCGGTAGAAAGAGTGGTTTTGCCCATTTGACTCTCTCGAGACCAATTGGGTATGCATATTTGCCCGAGCAACTAGGGTTCAAGTCGGGTAATTACTCTCTCAAGGTTTAACCCTTTGATTGGGACTATCAAATCTCTTGAGTCCATCCCAATTCCTTGTTGGGTCAATTTGGGAGACTTAGACTCTCTTTCTCAAGAAGAGCCAAGTCAACTTAGCACAAACTAGTGTTTGCAACCACTAATTCATAAATTAAACCATAAAATTGATCCAAATAACAAACACCCATAATCAATATAACCTTAAATAACAACACCCATCAATTACCCACACTAGGGTTGAGCCACAACCCTAGCTATTGGGTTTAGCTAATCATGCTTGAAGATAAATCAAAGAAATAGATGAAGAAAAAGACATATTAATTAAACACTAAAGAAAATACAGAGAATCTATCGTTAGAGTTAAGCTAAAATGCCCAAAATGGCTACAAAATAGCTTCTCACGAGCGCAGCTGCCGTTCTAAAATAATTGATGCCCCAAAAATGGAAAAAGGTTCTATTTATACTAAGCTGGAAAAACTGGACAAAAAATGCCCCTGCGGGATCAGTGCGGGCCGCACAAAATGGACTGCGGCCGCACTGGGCTCTTGGTCTTGAAATCTTGGCTCTCTGAACTCAGGCTCCGCGGACCGCGCAGAATGGACCGCGGCCGCGGAGGCTTCCAATGCGGTCCGCACAAACATGATTGCGGACCGCGATGGCTTGAACCTGGGCAAGTTGCAACTCTCTGATCTTCTCTTCCGCGGACCGCACATAATGGTAGTGCGGCCGCTAAGCCTTCAGTGCGGACCGCGCAAGATTGACTGCGGCCGCACTGCCTTGATGCTTGTTTTGCCAGTTCTCTGAATCTCCCTAGTGCGGACCGCACAAAGTATAGTGTGGCCGCACTAGGCCTGTTTGTCCTAAGTTTTCCTTGTCTTTGGTACTTGAGCAGGTTTCACTCCTTTTGAGCCGAACTTTGACATTTCGTCACTTTGTCGATCAAACCTGCAATCAAGCACAATTTATGAGCCTTTTGGGACTATTTTGTAAGAATGTATCAACAAAGCGTAAGCAAGAAGGAGCATAAAACACGTCAAAAACCCTAGTTATCAACGTGCTCCCTAGACGGGTTCACGTCACTTTGTGTTTCCACCTCGGCCTCATTAATCTCAATCCTCACTTCATTGTTCACATTGTCATCAACCACATCTTCAACTACCAAAGGAACTTCATCTTCTCGCAACTCAACATCATCCACAACTTGCTTTTGTTTCGAGGCATTCACATCACTGCCTCGTCCACTCCTAGTTGTCACAACCATAACATGATTGTTTCCTCCCTTTGGGTTCTCTACCGTATCACTTAGTAGAGCACCCTTAGGGCGTGTATTCAAGGACTGAGAGATTAGACCTAGTTGCACCTCTAAAATCCTAATTTAAGTATTGTAAGAAGACAATTGCGCATCAGAATCCGCATTCTTTTTCATCATTTGTTAGAACATCATTTCAATTCTACCCATTTCATTGTTAGATGAACTAGGGCCATGGGATGGAAAAGGAGGTGGATTGTTCGGTTGTTGGTACATTGGGGGCCTTTGAAAGACTTGCCCCCGGTTTCCTTGGTTTTCATTGTTCCATCCACCTTGATTGTTATTGTTGCCCCAATTGTTGTTATTACCATTCCAATTCCCTTGGTTGCCTTGATTGTTGTTCTGATTTCCCCAGTTGTTGTTTTGATTAATGTTCCCCCAATTGCCACGGTTTTGTTGTTGATTGCCCCAATTGCCCGAGGGGTCGCCACTGTTGTTGGTTGGAAGAGTTGCCTTGTTGGCCTTGAAAATTGTTCACATATTGTACCTCTTCATTTTTCTCATCATAGCCATCATTTTGAAACCCATCACAATTATCATCAAATTGCTCAGAATTTCCTTGGTTTTGTTGCCTTCGTTGCCTTCTCTTGTTAACAAGCATATTCACACCCTCCATGGCATTCACTTGGTGAGAATTTTGGACTTGTTGCAACTGTGCCTTAGCCAATTGATTCATAGTAGTTGTCAACTCTGCTATAGCTTGCCCATGGTCATGTAATTCCTTATGCAAATGAATAACCGTTCACCTTGAAGAACATTGGCTCTACTTTGCCATGCGGAGGATGTATCCGCCATCTTATCAAGAACGGCACAAGCTTCATCATACGTCAATTTCATAAAAGTACCCCCAGCGAGTTGATTTACGATGCATTGATTTGTAGTATTAATGCCCCGGTAGAAAGTTTGTTGCAACATATTCTCCGTCAAGTCATTATTGGGGCATTCCTTCACGATCGTTCTATACCGCTCCCAAATCTCATGCAAAGGTTCCGTGGGCTCTTGCTTGGCGAATGTTGTATTACGCTCAAGAGCAGGAAGTTAAGGTATGTGAGGCTAACTTTCTATGTTTGGGAATTTTAATGATTCTCCCTACACTACGTTTCTTTTACGACGTTACAAATTGCCTCAGAAATATAGTAAGCCTAGTTCCTTGAATAGTTGTAGAACTTCTATTCTCTAGCCTCATCACTCGTTCATGACTTTCATTCTGAACATTGTGAGCTCAGTGCGTATTCAATATAGACTTAGGTTTGATGCCCCCGAGTCTTAGTATAGATTACTCATTATGCCATAAACAGTTGAAGTTTCAGTGTTTCATAATCAGTTCAAGAATACATGTCTCAGTCTAGTCCTATTCAGTATTCCAGTATTATCTAACTTAGTGTGATCCAGTATTCCGGTATCATGTAACTCAATAGGATTCAGTATTTACTATCATGTATTGCAATTTGATTCTCAGTTCCTGAATGTTGAACACCTGTATTTGGGTCTGAGGCCGTAGTTTATATGCTTTGTGCATACTTGGGCCTGAGGCCGTAGTTTATGCTTTATACATGTTTGGGCCTGAGGCCGTAGTTTATGCTTTCTGCATGTTTGGGCCTGAGGCCGTAGTTTATTGATCGCTGCCAACTCCGCACTGCTAATAAGTAGCAAGAGAGGGTCGCAATATATTTTACCCGATTTTTGGGCCGGGATCGAATCCTCAGAGAGCTAGAAGTTGGAATTGAGTATCTATCTAGTGTAGAGTTGCATATGTGTTCTTAATTACACTTCTATTCATTTTTGGGGTTTTCTTAATAATTTTACTTTTAACAAACTACAAATTGTAAATTAAGTCGAGGGTTAAACTGTTACGAGTTGTTCAAATAGGTTAAAGGGCACTAGGGTAATGACTACCGCCTAGGTGGTCAATTGAAGGGTACTTGAATCTAAGGCACATTTGACATATTTGGGGAGTATGTTATAACCGTTGCACGAATTTACCCACTCTACACCTCTCGGTGGTTCAAGTGATTTTGCCCGAATTGGCTTTCTCAAGACCAATTGGGTATCCAATTTTGCACAAGCAACTTAGGGTTCAATTCGGGTATTACTCTCTCGAGGTTTAACCCTTTAATTGGGGCTATCAATCTCTTGAATACGCCCCAATCCATTGTTGGACCAATTTCGGAGACTCAGGCTCTCTTTCTCAAGAAGAGCTCAAGTCAACTCAACACAAACTAGTGTTTGCAACCACTAATTCAGAAATTAACCATGAAATTGGTCCAAATAACAAACACCCATAGTCAAATTAGCCCTAAAATACAAGACCCATCAATTACCCACACTAGGGTTGAGCCACACCCCTAGCTATGGGGTCTAGCTACTCATATCCAAAGAAGAAAAACAAGAAATAGATGAAGATGAACTCATATCAATTAATTGCTAAGCTAAATACAAAGATTCAATGATGAAAAGTAAGTAAATATGCCCAAAATGGCTAAGAAAAGTAGATCCACGAGCGCAGCTTACGTATTACAATATCTGATACCCTAAAAATGGAAAAAGAATCTATTTATACTAAGCTGAAAAATCTGGACAAAATTGCCCCTGCGGGGTTAGTGCGGACTGGTCCGCACTAGGCTTTTGTCTTCAAAATTGATCTCTCTGAACTTGGGCTCCGCGGACCGCAGAGAAAGGACTGCGTCCGCGGAGGCTTCTTGTGCGGGCCGTGCAAAGTTGACCGCGGACCGCACAGGCTTCAAAACTTGAAAAATCGTCCTCTCTGAATCTTGGCACCGCGGACCACAGAGAATGGACTGCGTCCGCGTTGCCTTCAGTCCGGACCGCACAAAATGGTTTGCGGCCGCACTGCCTTGAAGCCTGAAATTCAACTCTCTGAATCTCCCAGTGCGGACCGCACAAAGTGGTGTGCGGCCGCACTGGGCCTGTTCTGCCTTAGCTTGCCTAGTCTTTGGCACTTGTGCAAGTTTCACTCCTTTTGAGCCGATATTTGACATTTTGTCACTTTGTTGATCAAACCTGCAATCAAGCACACATTGTAAGCATTTTGGGACTATTTTGTATTAATATTAGATCAAAGCATAAGCAAGAAGGAGTATAAAATGCATCAAAATCCCTAGTTATCATTTATGCTTTATGCATTTTTGGGCCTGAGGTCGTAGTTATGTATACGTATACTTGGGCCTGAGGCCCTAGCTTGTGCACATATATATTGGGCCTGAGGCTGTAGCTTATTCAGATAAACAAGTTGTTCATCATTCAGAAGAGGGAGTATTCATATCCTTACTTCCTTTGTTTAGTTCAGTTATCAGTTATCATTTCAGTTATCAGTTATCAGTGATTACTTCAGTTATCATTTCAGTTATCAGTTATTAGTTATCACTTCAGTTATCATTTATCAGTTATCACTTCAGTTATCATTTCAATTTAGTTTTGATAGTTATCATTTCAGTTATCAATTATCAATTCTCAGTTATCAGCTCAGTTTCAGTTTCAGCATTTATAATTCTTTCTTTCAGTTGCTTTACATACCAGTGCAATTCAAATGTACTGATGTCCCTTTTGCCCGGGGCCTGCATCTCACGATGCAGGTAATGATTTACAGGTTGATGATTCAGAGCACTAGGATTCTCGTACTAGCTATTTGGTGATCCCCTGTTCTTTCGGGGCATTATCGTTACTACAGTCTTTAGTGTTTTCAGACAGTTAGTGTTTTCAGTACTTCATTAGAGGCTTCATAGACTAGAGTAACAGTTAGACAGAGTCTCAGGCTTTTCATGTTATGCAATGTTGGCTACATATATGTTTCATACTTGTTTTAGTATTTCCGCACTTTGATTTATATCGTGCAGACTTTCAGTATATCAGCATGTGTTAGCTTATTTTTCGCATTCAGTATGTTATGATATCACATGTTGATTCAGCCAGCCAATTGGTTCGCTCGGTCACATGTAGTTAGGCACCGAGTGTCGTGTTACTTCCAGGCCCAGGTTCGGGCGTGACAAAGCTTGGTATCAGAGCACTAGGTTCAAGAGTCCTAGGGAGTCTATGAAGCCGTGTCTAGTGGAGTTTCCTTTATATGTGTGTGCCGGCCACTCATATAAACGGTTAACTACCAAGACATCCAGGATTGTCTCATTTCTTTCTACTCTAGATCGTGCCATGAAACTTAGAGCAATAGGTAATTTTCTCTTCCTATCGAATTCCAAACGTATTAGATGCCCAAGCGACGCGCAGGAGAAACCTATGGTCCTAGAGAGGATAATTGCCCATTGGGGTATAATTATGGAGTACAGCTTGGTAAATATGAGACTTGAGACGACGTTTAAAGTGGGATGCAATGGATAGTAGTACAGATTAAAGCATAACCTTATCAGAAAGTACAAAAGCAGTTATGATGTCTTATGGTTATCAGTTTACCTCAGTTACCAGTTATACGATCTTTCAATTAGCAAGTTTATGGTTATACAGGATGCCAGTTATCAGTTATTCAGTTACCAGATCTCCAATTTTAAGTGTATCAAAATTCTGGTGACTGGTGAGTAATACAGTGATGCCTATGGGTGCTAAAAGAAAATGTAAGTAACAGTGATCATAGCGAAATCTTCGCATGTTTTAGGACCGGATTAAGACCAAGACTCACCGGATGGCACATGAAGTGAATTATCAGATGATGGTATACTTGAAGGATAAGTTTGTGCGTAGTGTATTTGTATGTATTTTACCTCCTAGGACAACATTATGTAATTCTTGGGAATGGAGCCACAAGTTGGATGATGTTAGTTCAGATGTCACACCCTAACATTGGTCACTATAGTTTTGGACAGAAAAGAGCCTAAGGATAAAATACCTAGGAGTCAGAAACGTTTGTTATTACCAAAGATGTGATTTCGTACAACTCATGCAAATGACTAGAAGATATGATGTATGCAATGAGAACCAAGAGCAGCCAATATTGAATTTCACGGAATGATTTTAAGTTGTTTAGATTTATTCAAAACAGAACTAGAAGTACCATGTTAGTAAGCTACTATAAGAAGCAGCTATTGATGTAAGATAAAAGATATGGCAGTTCCCCCTTAGGTTATGTGACTAAGTGATTACCGCGGATGTTTATAGTATGATATGATTTTGTATTATGTAGAAAGTTTGGGGTTAGATATTCTAATTTTTGTTTAAGACAGATTAATTCCCTATGTGTGATCTATGCACATAGTTTAGAAAAAAAAGGATAGTATGCGACCATAGAATAGGGTCGGATGATGAGGGAAATTAGAAATATCCTTATGCTTCACTTTAGTTATTAAAATCAGAACATGAACACATGACGCTAGCAGGTAGTTAGTAAAAGAATAGTTAGTATGTTTGAGTTGATACATTGAATTAGCAAATTTCAGCAGAGCTACTAGAGACACAATTTGATTTACTTAGCCAGGTTAACTCTAGTGAGTGGATGACAGTTTGAAATACTGAATGTATGTTAGAACCCAGAGAGTTTAAGTTAAACCCGAAGTACAGTGGCTGTGGGGAAAAAATCTGCTAGCAGTGAGAGCACAAACTATAGAAGAATAGCCTTTAAGAATTATCGAAAATGAGTCTCCCCAAGATTGATAGTGTGAGCAGAGTTAAATTATTAAGATTGTGTATGATAGTTGTGAATACACTAGCTTTCCGTTAAGTGAATAATTTAGTTTTTCTTAGTAAGGAAGATTGCTCAAAAGTAAGTTGGAAGATGAGTGGTCATTGACATAAAGTGCAAAGAGTTGCAGAATATAAGGAAAGTTATTTGGATCCCAACAAAAAGAGAAGGATCCACAAGTATAAGACCTTTGGTCTAAGGGGTGATGTGAACACCATCAGTAAGTCCAGATGGAGATATGAAACTCGAATAGTTAGCATGGAATATGAGAAAGAAAATCAGTTTGGTAATGAGGAAAATTGTATAATTACCACAGGGATTATGCATAGCATGTGTAAGAAACACAAAGTGAGTAGAATGATCACCGAGCTTAGTTATTGATGATAAAGTGATCATAGAAAAGCTATAAAATCATGCCTATTTATGTGCCACGAGGGTAGTGCCATTGCACGTGACTCTAGTTTTCGGAGTACTGGTCAAAGACTTGGGTCACAACAATGCTATAAGTATTTTCAGGAAGTGCTTAAGAAGATAAAGTGTGAGAAGTATAACTCATGATTGAGGTAGATAAGAGAACTCTGGTGAAAGAAGTTCACCACTTAGCCAAGATAGCAGTTCGACTTCGGACACCGAAGATAATGGAGTTGTTGTCTAGAATAGGACTTGTTCCCCCTTATTAGCCGAAGAGAAGGAGAAACAATTTGATGATCCATACGTGTTGCAGTTAAAAGAGGATATTCACAAGTATAAGACGATGGCTTTTGAATAAGGGGGAGATGATGGTACTTTGAGGTACCAAGACAGATTGTGTGTTCCAGACATAGATGGATTTAAAGAGGGAGATCATGTTAGAAGCCCATAATTCCAGGTATTCTTTCCATCCAGGTTCCCCAAAGATGTATCATGACCAAGGGGATTTATTGGTTGAACGACATGAAAAAGAACGTCGCAGACTTTGCGGCCAATTTTCTGAATTGTCAGCAAGTGAAAGTCGAGCAGTAGGAAGCCTAGTGTTTTAACACAGAATACATATATTTTGAGTTGAGATGGTAAATATGGAGTTTATAACAGGATTATCTTGCTCATCTCGAAAGCATGATTTGATTGGATGATTGTAAATCGACTTACCAAGTCAGCACACTTCTTGCCAGTAAAAACTACAGATTCAGTAGAAGATTATACCAAGTTGTACATTCAGGAAATCATCTGATGTATGGGACTCCGTTGTCCGTCATTTTGGATTGTGGTGCTCAATTTAAAATGAACTTTTAGAAGTTCTTTCAGAAAGGATTAGGCACAAGTTTTTCATCCTCAGAAAGATGGCCAGGTAGAGCGCATTATTCAAACAGTTGAGGATATGTCCTTGATGTTAAAAGTAATTAGGATGATCACGTACCTCTCATTGACCTTGATAATAATAACACCTACCATTATAGTATCAAGATAGCACTGTGAGAGACTCTGTATGGGCGAAGGTGTAGATCGCCAATTGGTTGGTTCAAAGTTGGTGAAAAGGAGTTGTTGGGACCAAATTTGGTCTATCAGACTATAGAGAAAGATAAGTTGATTCAAGAGCATTTGAAGATGTTAGAGTTCCAAGTTGATGATTGGGTGTTTATGAAAGTTTCGCCTATGAAAGGCGTTATGAGATTTCGGAAGAAAGAAAAGCTCAGTCCCAAATATATCACGTCGTATATGATCTACAAAAGATCGGTCAAATAGCTTATGAGTTGGAGTTACCACCAGAATTAGCGGTGGTACAACCAGTATTTCACGTATCATGTTATAACATTCAAGTTTCCAGTACTCAGATACTCATGTCAGTTCAGTACTCAGATACTCATGTCAAATCAGTACTCAGATACTCATGTCAGTTCAGTACTCAGATACTCATGTCAAATCAGTACTCAGATACTCATGTCAGTTCAGTACTCAGATACTCATGTCAAATCAGTACTCAGATACTCATGTCAGTTCAGTACTCAGATACTCATGTCAGTTCGATACTCAGATACTAATGTCAGCTCAATACTCAGCTACTCATGTTAGTCCAATACTTAGACATTCATTCCAGCTTAGTACTCAGATTACTCAAGTATTCGTGCCAGTTCAATATTCATATATCCATGTTAGTTCAGTATTCACGTATCCATGGCAGACCAATATTCAGTCAATGCAGTAGTCATTCAGTTTAGTATCGCAACAGTTCAGTAATCATGTATTCATTCAGTTTAGTATACAAGTTATAATGAAAGTTCATGTTTCCACCAGACCCGTTTAAGGTCCGGAGTTAGCAGAAGTTACAGTCAGGACAATCATTCGAGGGCGAATGAACCCAAGGGGGAGATAATGTAACACCCTATAAATTTGACTTAGGTATGAATGAGTTAAAGGAGTAGTAAGGTTATATTTTGGACATGTGAAGTCCCATCGGGATGATTATGGGTAAAATAGTTGTTTCAAAATCAAGATGGAAAGTGAGGTGCATAAGATTTGACAAAATAGACTAAGTTTTCAGAAGGTCTGTCTTCCAGAAGGGTTTAGTGAAAATATGTAAGGACTTTGGGAAAACTCAAAGCACAAAAGTTGTAGGCCTTTGAAATAGCTTTCCAACGATATATTATGGAGCCCTCGAACGGATCTCGGTGCAAAACATTATGCACCTTTTACAGAACAATATGCGATATGCAAGCCCTGTAGCGTGCCCCTAGCGCGGCCACGCTTCTTTTGAGGTAGTGTTACTTCCGTTTTGCGCGGTCAGTAGCGCGGCCAGGTCTTCAGGTGCGCTGGTGTGCTCGTGGGGGGTTGTTTTAAGGCCATATTTCGTCCCCTATAGCCCCAAAACATAAAAACTTGCTCTAGAAAGGGAAACTCTCAAAAACCTAACTCCTTAAGGGTCCTTCCACCACCCAAGGTAAGTTCTAATGGTGATTCTAAGTTAATTTCAATTTCCCAACATCTTATTAACATGGGTAAACCCTCCATATCATTAGATATTCGATTGGGACATCATTGTTGAGAGAAGGAACCCTAGAACTCGAATTCAAGAAAATTGATCGTCAAGAAGGTAATATCTTCACCCTCTAATTGATTATAGTGTTGGATTAATAATTGTAGACTACAAGTTCATGAGATATGAGTTAATGGGTTTGATAGAAAAGCATGAACAATTATAGGTTTGGCTTGTTGATTGTTGATTATCGGTTAAGGGTGTTATTTATCTTATGGGTGAAGAAGAATGACATTGATTATAAGAAATTTGAGATTTTAGAATTTATCTAGGATCAAGAGAATGGCTTGTTGGGCATAGAAACACCATTAATAAGGATTATGAAGCTTTATGTCACCAAGTACTTGAGAAAATGTTGAAGTGACTAAAACATGAGAATTATTGCTAATATGGAATCCCTTTGACTTGTATTGATATAGATTAAGGTTGAAAGGGTTGGCGAATGTTGTATTACGCTCAAGAGCAGGAAGTTAAGGTATGTGAGGCTAACTCTCTATGTTTGGGAATTTTAATGATTCTCCCTACACTACGTTTCTTTTATGACGTTACAAATTGCCTCAGAAATATAGTAAGCCTAGTTCCTTGAATAATTGTAGAACTTGTATTCTCTAGCTTCATAACTCGTTCATGACTTTCATTCTGAACGTTGTGAGCTTAGTGCGTATTCAATATAGACTTGGTTTTGATGCCCCCGAGTCTTAGTATAGATTACTCAATATGCCATACATAGTTGAAGTTCAGTGTTCATAATCAGTTCAAGAATACATTTCTCAGTCTAGTCCTATTCAGTATTCCAGTATTATCTAACTCAGTGTGATCCAGTATTTCAGTATCATGCAACTCAATATGATTCAGTATTTACTATCATGTATTGCAATTTGATTCTCAGTTCCTGAATGTTGAACACCTGTATTTGGGCCTGAGACCGTAGTTTATATGCTTTATGCATACTTGGGCCTGAGGCCGTAGTTTATGCTTTATGCATGTTTGGTCCTGAGGCCGTAGTTTATGCTTTATGCATGTTTGGGCCTGAGGCTGTAGTTTATGCTTTATGCATTTTTGGGCCTGAGGCCGTAGTTATGTATACGTATACTTGGGCCTGAGGCCGTAGCTTGTGCACATATATATTGGTCCTGAGGTCGTAGCTTATTCAGATAAATAGGTTGTTCATCATTCAGAAGAGGGAATATTCATATCCTTACTTCCTTTGTTCAGTTCAGTTATCAGTTATCATTTCAGTTAACAGTTATCAGTTATCACTTCAGTTATCATTTCAGTTATCAGTTATCAGTTATCATTTCAGTTATCATTTCAGTTCAGTTTTGATAGTTATCATTTCAGTTATCAATTATCAATTCTCAGTTATCAGCTCAGTTTCAGTTTCAGCATTTATAATTCTTTCTTTCAGTTGCTTTACATACCAGTGCAATTCAAATGTACTGATGTCCCTTTTGCCCGGGGCCTGCATCTCACGATGCAGGTAATGATTTACAGGTTGATGATTCAGAGCACTAGGATTCTCGTACCAGCTATTTGGTGATCCCCAGTTCTTTCGGGGCATTATCGTTACTACAGTCTTTAGTGTTTTCAGAAAGTTAGTGTTTTCAGTACTTCATTAGAGGCTTCATAGACTAGAGTAACAGTTAGACAGAGTCTCAGGCTTTTCATGTTAAGCAATGTTGGCTACATATATGTTTCAGACTTGTTTTAGTATTTCCGCACTATGATTTATATCGTCCAGACTTTCAGTATATCAGCATGTTTTAGTTTTAAAATGGTGGTCAGTTTGTGGCCTTGATTTCTTGGGCGACTTGACCTTGCGTCCATTACACTTGTTTGAAAAACTAACTCTGTCGGTGAACGTACAAATTGTCGGGACATTCTGGCTTTACTTTCTGAAGATCTTTTTTCTCAACATCAACACTTGACGATTTTGTGCCTATCACCATTTGTGTCTATGGTGCAAACAACCTTGCTCCCTAAAACAACTTTTGACTGAGTAACTTTTGTTGATCCTTGAAACAATGCTCAGTCCTTCAAGCCTTTTGCTCGACAAGGAATATCAAGGTAGGCTTTTTGGCTTTGCCCATACTGTTTATGCTCAGAAATTTTTGCTTCATATAACGGGGAAACTGTAACGAATTTTGTGGCTTTTTCTTTGCTTTGCTTTGACAAAATTAGACTGAAAGGGACTCAAAAAGAAGTAATGCAAAAGAAAATAAGAAGGTGAAATAATAGGTATTACAACTTAATCAAGAAGCATCCCTTTCAGGGGAAAAAAATAAGAAAGGACTTATCTGGAGGAATATGCTGACTTCAATGAACATGACATGCACTTTGGACTGGAAACCCAATCCGTCTGAACCGTCTAATTCTCAAAATATGTTGTAAACTTCCTTTGAAATAGAGTTCTTTGTCTTAACCATTCTTGTGCCGGGATATACGAAGACCTAAATCGATCAATGATGCCCTTTGAGGGTTTTTACCAATTGACCTCTCTCATTTTCCTTTCTCTCAACTCACTATTGCCTTATAGTGCTCGTGAGGGTTTTTACCAATAAGACTCTCTCATTTTATTTTTCTCTCTTTACAATGGTTGAGGCATCACTATAATATAACAACTTAGCATTCCTCGAAAGCTGATCAGAGGTCTTAAAAGGGAAAGGTAAAAAGAACTATTCAACTAAATTACAACTTTTGGAACCATTTTGACGGAAAAATCATCGAAAAATAAAATAAAACCATGCCCTAGTTTCTTTGAATATTGGGGGAATGTGGATTTTTGTTTTGGTGTGACCGAACCCTAGAGGGAGGCTGCCTACGTATCCTTGCGGAATCAGGTCGGACGTAGTTCAATTAACTTGAACTTGTTTTGATGATTTTTTTTTTGGATTTTTTTGAGTACATTGGTCCAAAAGAGGGAAAAACAAAGAAATATAAACAAGGCTTCAAAGGGCTAACTAGAGGTGACCAGTGCTTGGGTAGCGAGAATGATAGCCTTTCGTCATCCCAACCGGTAATGCTAAGTATAAACAAAATGCCCCAACAGAAGCATGTCAGACATAATTTCTCTTGATCGCATCTGCATTGACGGATATATCTGTCACCTTTCCTTCTATATCTGCCAAGTGTAGAGCTCCTTTTGACAATACTTTCTTGATGAGGTAAGGACCTTGCCTATTCAGGGCGAACTTTCCTTTTGCTTCTTCCTGGTGCGGAAAGATGCGTTTCAAAACAAGCTATCCTACCTCGAATTTTCTTGGGCGCACTTTCTTATTATAAGCGCGTGCCATTCTTTGTTAGTATAACTAACCAAAGCAAACTGCCGCCAAAGGCTTTTCATCAATGAAACTCAATTGTTCCAATCGGGACTTCACCCATTCAGTGTCCTCAATCCCTGCTTCAACAATTATTCGGAGAGAGGGAATCTCAACTTCAACAGGTATGACCGCTTCAGTGCCATAAACCAACAAGTAGGGCATTGCGCCTACTGATGTACGGACAGTTGTCCGGTATCCCAAAAGAGCAAAAGGCAATATCTCGTGCCATTGTCTAGACCCTTGGACCATCTTCCTAAGAATCTTTTTGATGTTCTTATTCGTAGCTTCAACAGCTCCATTAGCTTTGGGCCGGTAAGGAGTAGAGTTGCGATGCTCAATGTTAAATTTTTCGCATACCTCCTTCATCAGATGACTATTCAAATTAGCAGCATTATCTGTAATAATGGTTTTTGGAATACTGAAACGACAGATGATGTTGGAGTGAACAAATTCTACCACTGCTTTCTTGGTAATTGCTTTTAATGTAATAGCTTCCACCCATTTGGTAAAGTAATCAATTGCAACCAAGATGAATCTGTGCCCATTTGAAGCTTTTGGCTCGATTGGGCCAATGACGTCCATTCCCCAAGAAACAAAAGGCCAAGGAGCCGACATAGGATACAACTCTGAAGGAGGCGAGTGAATCAAATCACTGTGAATCTGACATTGGTGGCACTTGCGCACAAAACGAAAGCAATCTTGCTCCATAGTAAGCCAATAATATCCTGCCCGAAGGATCTTCTTTGCTAGAACATATCCATTCATGTGCGGACCACAAACTCCCGAATGCACCTCATTCATAATCATTTCAGCTTCTTTGGCATCCACACATCTCAATAAATTCAAATCCGAGGTTCTTTTGTATAGGATTTCCCCACTCAAAAAGAAACCATTAGATAGTCTCCTAATAGTTCTCTTTTGATCCCTATTAGCATGTTCCGGATATTCTCTTGTTTTCAGAACTGTTTAA
>NW_017671399.1:170374-184964 GCF_001879085.1 Nicotiana attenuata
TAACCTCCAGAGGCCGGTAGACCCACCCCTCTTATANTCTGTTTCTTCCACTATCTCTTTTCCTTTATATGTCATGACAGTCTTGTTATAATTCCAGGGAATAGCTTTTGTGTTTGACACTAGGAGTTGTGCAACAGGTCGGATCATAACTGGCTCTGTTATATTTCTCAAACCATTATTCGGAACAATGTTTTGAATGCCCCTAGGGATGTAAAGTTTTGGCCCACCCAATTGAACCTCAACCTTTTTTGTGCTTCCAGGGACATAGAAAATCGTTTTTCAGAACCTGCCAAGTTTGAACGAGAACTCGCACCTTTCACAATCAACGGTGCCAATTGCGGCGGGCTTACAATCAATTTTGGCTATTTCCCTATGGTTCCGACAACCATCTTTGTCTTGCCAGACTGCTTATAATCCCGATCATCACAAATCATCCCAATAAAATGAGTATTATCATGAGCTGGGAGAGGATTGTTTGTGATATTAGGAGTATCTTCATTGTTTGTCACCACAACTGCCTTTGCTTCAATCAAATTTTCAATGGCTTTCTTTAATGTCCAACAATTTTCGGTACTATGACCTTGGGTGTTAGAGTGACACTCACATCTTGCATTTGAGTCAAAACCTTTTGAATTTGGATTCACATAACGCGGCATGATAGGTTCAATCAACTCTAACTGCATCAACTTTCGAAATAGGATTGTATACGATTCTCCAATTGGGGTGAACTCTTTCTTTGGCTCCTGTTCTCTCACATATTCCTGTCTGGGACGAGGATTATATGGCGCCTGAAAATTTGGCCAGAGTTGACGGGAGCCTTGTGGAATCGGTGCCCGCCATTGTTGGTGATTGGGAGGCCTAGCATAAGCCTGAGCATTAAACACTATGTATTGTTGCGAGGGAACTGAGTACCGGGGTCCCTGAGGCGGATAATAATGTTGAGGAGAATTGGATTGTCCTTGTTGGAATTGCACATAAGAAGGAACTATTCCTCTTTGAACTCCCCCGAATCCAGATGCCATCATGGATCCTTCCTCCTTATTTTTCGATTTCCGAAACTGCCTGATCCATTTTGAATTGCTTGCGTGGTCGCCTTAAGGGCTGCCTGACTCACAATTTTTCCCGACTTCATGCCATTCTCAACTATTTCATCAATCTTAATCACCTCAGCGAAGGGATTACCAATGGCAGCCAACATGTAATGGAGGTAATCAGGATCCTAAGCTTGGAGAAAATAGTCAATCATTTCTGCCTCTTTCATTGGTGGTTTGACCCTAGAAGCATGCTCTCTCCACTTGATTGCATATTCTCTGAAGCTTTCTGTTGGTTTCTTCTTTATGTTGACGAGAGAGGAGCGATTTGGCACTATATCAATATTGTATTGAAATTGTTGGACAAAATCTTGAGCCATGTCGTTCCAAACGTGCCAGTGAGAGATGTCTTGATCTATGAACAACTCTGAAGCAATTCCTATCAAACTTTCCCCAAAATAAGCCAGGAGTAATTCTTCTTTGCCTCCTGCTCTCCTCAATTGATTACAATATCTCTTGAAGTGGGCCACAGGATCACCGTGACCATCATACTTGTCAAACTTGGGGATCTTGAAGTCGGGTGGCAAATGAACATAGGGAAACATACATAGATCGTTAAAATAAACACTCTTGTGGCCTCCCAAACCCTGTATATTTCTCATGGTTTGTTCCAAGCTCTTCATTTTTTTGGTCATTTCCTCTTGTTCCATATTCTTTTCGGGCTTTTCGATCTCAATTGGGAATACGTTTTGAGGAGTATCCTTGTATGAATCTGGAACCTTGAAAGTCAATTCTGGAGAGTAATGCTGGGCATTATGAGCATTCAGTTGTGGATCATTGTTGAGCTTTTGAGCGAGAGCCGGTTGAGAAATACTGAAAGTAGGGACAATGGGTACAGTAGGTGGGTCATTTTTGAGGGGTGCGGTTGGAGGACATGGAATAGAAGTACTGGGGATAGTGGGAAGGTTAATGCTCGGACTGAATCCAGGTTGGTACAATGGGTTACTTGTTATGGAGATGGGCACTTGATTTGCAGCTGACACATTATGAAGATTATCCGAAGGCCCTATGGGTAGTGGGGGTGGTGCCTGTCCATTCACCCAGGCTTGGTACATCTCTGCCAATTGTTGTTTCAACACTCTTACTTCTTCAACCAGTCTCGAACCTTGTTCGACCAATTGTCCGTGGACATCATCATTATCTGACTCATTCTCACTGTTGTTCGCCATTCTACTTTTTCCTTTTGATCTCGTCTTATAAGGGTGAGTCGCTAGTTTAAACCACAAACTAGGGAGGTTCGGTCCAGTCTGTTCACCTCAATTTGCGCCCTATTTGAGACTAAAGCAGGCGGTGTGGCGACCTCGTCTTAAGATAGTGAGCGGTTCTTTCGGGCGGGAAGCAGGCCGGCCCTACGGGCGGGCATCTCCCGCAACGCAAGCACCATTGTTCGACACTACCCGAGAAGCAAAAGATTTGTCAGTCCAGGCTCATGGTTCACTATCCCTAATCAATTTTGATCACTAAAAAAGACCTCTGCAGGACCTTTACCCGGAAGACAGAATCAAAGGTAGACAACAGTCAGTTGTTTCACTTCAATAAGAGGTAAGGCAGAAAAGGGGAAAAGGGAAAGGCACGGTCTGAATACTACATGAAGAACATAAGCCAGATGACGGAACGGGAAGACCCAGGATGTAGAAGATCATAACATGAGTGATTCGGCAGATTTGGATTCATATATATATCCACTTGGGTTTTCTCCTTTTAGGAGTAGGTTTCTATCCCGTGTTGTGCTAAGCCCATTTCTCTTAAAAGGTCTTACCTTTTGTACTTAAGATATTGCATACCCTGCAAGTCATTCATTATCCACACGTCATACATCTTTCATATAGGATGATCTTAGAAAGCACCTAAGTGTTGGACATTTGCATGATACAGGTAAACCAATCGCTCTAGGTTAAAAACCAAACGACTTTCTCAAACTAATACTGCAGATCGACATCGGGGGAGTTCAAGTAGAAGTGAATAGGTAAGAAGTAGAAAGCCCCATATCAATCCATCTCCATAGGAGACAATTTGAGCAAAAGACAGGAATCCCTAAATCCCGCAGAAAAGAACTCACTCCGGCTAAACCCCCTATTCTTAGCATGACGGATATTGAATAAAGGGACGACCGAGGGGGTACTTATTTGAGGGAAGCATAAAGGAAGACGCCGAAAGGTTATGTTAAAAGAGATGGCTATGAGACTAGTGCAAACAATATGTTGAAATAGTAGATTTAGTAGTCTGCTTTCTTTCTCCGGGTATGAACTCCTCCCTTGAGGAAGGCCCCTGTTGTGGCAATTCAACCCAGAGGGTATAGNAAAGAACCCTTGGATGATGCAGGCATCAGAGGCTTGTGGGAAAACTTAGATATCTTACTATCACTAGACCTGACATTACCTATGCTGTGGGGTTGGTAAGCCAGTATATGCATGCTCCTTGTCAAGCACACCTACATGTAGTATACAGGATCTTGAGGTACCTCAAAGGTTATCTTGGCAAAGGTATGATCTATACTAATCATGGCCATGGGAGAGTTGAAATCTATAGTAATGCTGATTGGGGTGGGTCAGTAGAGGACAGGAGATCAACTTCAGGATGAGAAAAGATCGCTGAGAAAGCATCTTGGCGAAGATAAAAGAGTTCGACACCTGAAAACCCCGAAACAAAGCCCGTATTCTTCCTAAACCCCCTATTCTTAGCATGACGGATATTGAATAAAGGGACGACCGAGGGGGTACTGATTTGAGGGAAGCATAAAGGAAGACGCCGAAAGGTTATGTTAAAAGAGATGGCTATGAGACTAGTGCAAACAATATGTTGAAATAGTAGATTTAGTAGTCTGCTTTCTTTCTCCGGGTATGAACTCCTCCCTTGAGGAAGGCCCCTGTTGTGGCAATTCAACCCAGAGGGTATAGTTACTATAACTAATAAGAAGCATAGTAAAGTCAGTGTAGAATAATAGAATCTCTTATTAGCTTATGAAGGAAGGAAGCAAGTGTAGCTTTGAAAGCAGCAAGGAGGCATTAGGGGAAACCTAGATTCAAGGTCGGAAGAATCGGAAACAGACTCGAAAACGGAACCCTTTCTCTAGCGGCCTCTTGGCTTCTTTCTTTACAATCAGTCCAGGCCAGTAGCTGCTCCTGGCTTTCGGACAGCTAGAGCACCGACAGATAGAGCGAAGAGTCCATAAGGAGAAGAGCCAAGGCTTGTCGTAGATAAGAGTTGTATACGATAAGTTTGAGTCTTATATCTTATTCGCGAGAATTTCTTCTCTCCGGTCTTGTCTCCTCACTAAGTGGCTGCACACACCTGTCTTACAGATAGAGTCAAGCACGAGACGGGTATTTACTTGTTCTTTTTAGCATGTGCTAGCTAAAGGGTATCTGCGATTGAATTCGTTGTTTTGCTGGTCGGCTGAGGAAAAGGCAAATGGTATTTGGAGGAATAGACAAGGCATGATTTTCGTCTTGATGAAGTGTAGAACNACCCCACCACTGAATGATTCACTTTCAAGTTCTCGCCTCCGACCCGGGAGAACACAGGGTCAAGCCAAGCCCTGACCCGCCTGAATGGAATTCATATCTCCTTCGTCTGGTCGAGAAGGGAGGGGAACTGGACGCTTTGAAGATATGATTTTCTCATTTGGATTATTTGATTGGGCTTTCAATGACAGCAAATTGACCTGGAGCAATAATCAAACCAGTCAACATTGTATCTGGGCCAGACTAGATAGAATCCTTTTGAATGGGGACTGCCCGCTTCTATATAAAAGCCGTTTTTCTTCCACCAGAGTTGACCATTTGCCTAGAGTATCCTCTGATCACTCTCCTCTAGTAATCTTCTTAGAAGATTATAATACTCGCAGGCCTGGGGTCTTTCGTTTCCAAAGAATGTGGATTCGGCATTCTGATTTTCACATTGTTCTCAACCATGCTCGGGAAATCCTTTTCAAGTATTCTCCAGGAAGATTGACTCGACAAATAAAGTACTGAATTGGCACAAACCTAACGGATGGGATAAGAATCATTTTTTGGGCGATCAACCAACCCAACCCCAACACTGACTCGGCTCGGAGCGAGTTTGCATATTAAGTAAATAGAAAGAGAGAAACCTATTTTTGTGTAATGTGCTGCCTGGTGACAAATCACCAACTCAGGAGTCCTTGAAAGCCTTGATCTACGGAACTGACATATACTTGTGCCCAATGCATGCATCATCAGAAGTGGAACACAAAATATTCTCATCACTGAGGCCATACAAATTGAACATTCCATTAGAGACCGGTAGTATCAAGGAAAGGGAAGGCTCATACTACCGCGGCGGGAGGTCGTCTCCCAACACATTCCCCCTATAGTTGATCTGCCACATATTGAGGCATATCTTTTAGAGATGGTCCGTGGGTATACCAAGAGAAATACGGGTAAGCGACGAGGGAAATTGCCTCAACAAAACAAGTTTTTATTTCCAGAAAGATCCCCACGCTGAGGGGGGACGGCAGGGGCAGGGGAAGCTACTTCATTTGGGGCAGGCGCCGGACGTGCTCTTTCTTTTTGTAGGTTGATGGAAGACGATGTGCCTGTGCTTTCCCTTTCTAAAGTCTCTCCCTGCCCTTTAGAAGATCTCAGGGCTTCCGTCCAGTTTGGATCTTCAGAGCTTGATGCGCCCTTTTCCAAGGTAAAAGAGCTCCTGACCAATTAGAAACAAAAATAAATAAAAACATAGTGCCAATAAAAGAAACCCAGGGCCAATATTCTTCGCCAGTTTGAGTTTTACTCACATCTCGAATAAATTCAAGAACATATTCGAAGAAATTCTGGTCTGAAGTTCCGTCTACAGAAGGTCTAATTCTGAGCCGAATCTCTATTTATTGCCCTATTCCCTTTCCTGACCAAAGTCACTAAGGAGGGGCCGGGGCGGACTGCAATTCGTCTGAGCTTAGTCTTCTCTTCTGAGACGATTGGAGGCGGGAATTTAAAACCTGATTTCCTCAATAAATTCTCCGATCCAAATGGTAGAGAAGTTTCCATATTTATACCTTTTCTTGTTGGAGGGGCGACCGTACGTTAAACTACCAAAGAAACTAGGGTAAACCAATGTGATCGTGACATTGTAGGTGCTTGCGATGGGATCAAAAGGAGGGTTATTACATAAGTGATTAGAGCGATGCCCCCTTTCTTTGGAAAGAGTTGACTTCTTCCCCACCTCTGTTTAACTTTATCTTTTAAAAATGACAAACAACAAGAGTTAGGCATTTTGCAGATATTAATCAGACATTGTATGTCATGCACCTAATGCCATTTTCATTTCTAAAATAAGTTTGGAATGCTTCATGCTTCATCCCGACTTATTGGTTTATTAGTTTATTTACATCTTGAATTTGACGCCTTTTTTTCCCCAGATTAATTATGGCTATGATCGCATCCGATGGGATTGCCTACGTATCATGACGCCATATGATTCAGACCATTACGTAGTTCAGGAGAAATAATAACAATTCTGATGATTTTTTTTAAAGAAAATAAAACAAACTAAAATATTTTTCATTCATTTTCAGTCAAATTTTTTTTATATACAATGAGAGAAAAGGAAATATATACAAACTGACTCTACTGACTCTAAAGACATAAACATGACTGGAATAAAATAAACTTTGATAAGAATAAAAGACTCCAGATATAAAATTTAAAATGCGACAAATAAAAATAAAACTAAGAACTAATGGACTGCACTAAAAATTTAATCTTTAATGGTCTTCTTGCTTAAACTGATATCATCAATGGTCTGCATCTCTTGGCCTCCACTTTCCCCGAAGTCTTGTACAAATTCTGAAACACCGCCGGCAACTGCGGAACGAGGGCACGTGCTTGTTGACCAACTTCCTCATTTTTTAGACGACAATGATCATCATGAACATATGCTGCTTTTTCTGCCAATCGGAGTACCTGCTCTCTAGCTTGCCCAATATTCACGTGACAATTCTGCAACCACATCTAGGTAGTGTTGAGGGCGTGCCCCATCTGAGGCTCACGTCCCTCATATTCTTCAATGCAACGGTTTAACACACCTCTCTCAATCATCCACTGACACCGCTCTGCCTCAAAATCTGTGTGCTGATGACCCATCTTCTGCCTTTTTATTTCTTCTAATTGTGCATAAAGCAAGACTCTTTGAGTGTATCCAGTGGGCCCATTCTGTTTCAAACTGCTCTTTTTGCTGATCAAACTCCAGTTGTTGCTGGTGCGCATCCTCTTCAATGATACTCAAAACTTCTTGCAACTTATGTATTTCAGCATTTTTGTTCGCCTCAACTCTTCTGACTAAACCAATCGTGTTTGCCAGTTCTTCTTGTAAGCGAGCTGCCTCATTTTTAGCCTGCTTTAGATCTTTATCCATGACCCTCAAGGCAAATTGATAATCTTTCTCAATATTTAAACGAATCTGAGCAACTCCGGCTTGCTGCTGGGCTTGTTGTTTGGCTATGGTCATTTGAGCATGCTCTAATTCCTCTTTCAGCTTTTCTATAGTTCTTTGATCATTTCTCCTCATGTTCGACCCCTAGGCCTATCTCTAAATGATAAAGGATCATGAAACCAAGTAATATATTCAGGGATCACCTCTTCACGATCTCGGTCTTCTACCATCTCATCCAATTCCGAGACTTTACTTGCATACCAAATTTGCATAATTTCCTCTTCGTCATGAGGTTGATCTTTACCAAAATCATAACAGAACTTGCTCATATCTCGTGTTGGTGGCACCTTCCGTCGTCGTGCAAACTGGCGCATTTCCCGAAGTGGAGCATAGGGCTGAACACCATCCAATCCTATAAGTACCAAATAAGAGTGGTATGCAGACTCACAAATGACCTCTTTAGAGGAAAACCATTCGTAGTTCCATGTGATTTGTTTGGCAGACAAAGTAAGAAGTAGTTCTTTCCAGGCGTCAATCCCTTCAGGTAAGTCACATTTGTCAATTCTTTTCTGGTGATCATAAGTGTGATTGGGCCAGCGCTCACTAAAATTAGAGATCGTAGGATGGCGATAAAAATGCTCCAAAAACCATATATGTCGCAAAATGTTGCAGCCATCAAAGTTTCGTGCGCCCAATTTACATCTAGTTAAAGCACGAAAAATTGAAGAAAGAATCATAGGGACCAAAGTATCATCCCCTTTTGAGGTCAGAGCCTCAACTACACCTGCCAAGCGGATGTCAATGTGTCCTTCCCTTTCCGGAAAAACTACACGCCCCAAAAAAGCAACCATAAATGCAAACCTTCTATGTATCTTCCATGTTTCCTTGTCTTCCTTTGATTTTAATTTTCTCACATTCCTTTCGAAATTGCATTCTAGGCCGTACAAGTGAAACAGAAATCCCAACTTAACCCATTTGTCTCCTAAACCTTCATACTGTCCGTAATTTTTGTTCAAGAGCTTCAGAAACTTAACCTCATTCACATTTTTTGGTACTGTGGGCCTTTGGCGGCGAAGATTGCGGTCCCACCCTTGGAAATGGGCGATTTCCTCCAAGGTTAGAGTCATTTCACAGTCAGTAAAATGGAACACATTATTTTCAGGATCCCAATGCGGAATCAAAGCTTCGATCACATCCCTCCTGGGCTTGATCGGCATCATGTGAACCAAATGTCCCAAGTACTTCTTTATCTGGTTTCGCTCGTATTCCTTAAAATCTCTCCACCAATCCCACAATAATTGTGGTATCTGATCAACAATAAAAAAATCCGGTATCCCTTCTGACCTGGGCCTTTTGTCAGACTTACCTCTTTCCCCACTCATGGTATACCTGTTTATCCAGACACTGGGTTAGTTTTTAACCAAATATGCTATTGACACAAAAATTCCGATTTCTCGGGTTTGACTCTATAAAAATAAAAAATAAAACCAAACTGTGGGACCAAAAAATGATTAATTAGTAATATAATCATGAAATAAAAAAGTAAAAGGCCCAAAATGACTATTTTTTTTTTTCTAAAAACAAGTAAAAAAAATAAACCGGACTCCCATTTTGCATTTTCGAGGAAGGTTTCAAGGCTATTTCGACAAAAAGACAGGATGCAAGGGCAAAACTGGTTAAAAACTGACAAAGTGACTATATTATTATTATTATTACTATTTGAAAAAATAAAAAATAATAAATAATAGTCCATAGAAACCTTTTTTTTTATTTTTTTTTAAAATGGGGTCGAACCTGATGAAGGTTGCCTACGTATCTCACATCCGGTGAGAATCAAACCCGCGTAGTTCGGTTAAAATAACTAAAAAAAACTATTTTAAAAAAGAATTGTAATTTTACATACTAGAAGCTTTCAAAATTTTATTTTTTTCTTTAAAAAAAATGGGTATTTTATGAAAACTTGGAAATTTTCTCTTTCTCTCTCCTTTGTTCAATCAATCTATCCTAAAGCTGGTCAATATTTGAGTGAAGCCTACCAAATAATGTTGCATATAGCACATAAAGATGTACATGTTAGTCCGAAAAAATTGGTACCTGTCCTAGATGGGCCCGGCCCCTGTGCCTAGTCCCGCTAAGTCCAATGCACATGATGCAAATAAAGCGTAGCCTACTAGGGATATTCATTGCTTGAGTCTTGTTCTTCTAATTTTTCAAATCCTAAAGGAGATGGTATCTAGACCTGGCTTACCCGGGTGGACAACCCGAGCCGAGTTTTGGTGTTCCAAGTCACTTTTTATTGAATCCCTTATCAAAAGGAAGATTTGACTCTTAATTCATGGTCTACGAAAATAGAAGACTGAGTAAGGAATTCTGTTGACCGAGGGGAAGGTGTAAGGCACCCTCGAGTTCCGTGGTTCTAGCACGGTCGCTATATTGACTAATGTAAGGCTTAAATTAATTTTTAGCTATACAAGAATGTCTAAAAATTGATTTAAGCCTTAAATTAGTCAATAAAGCGACCGTGCTAGAACCACGGGACTCGAGGGGTGCCTTACACCTTCCCCTTGGTCAACAGAATTCCTTACTCAGTCTTCTATTTTTGTAGACCATGAATTAGGAGTCAAATCTTCCTTTTGATAAGGGAGTCAATAAAAAGTGACTTGGAACACCAAAACTCAATTCCAAGTGGCGACTCTAAATAATAAATAATCCCTTTTCAAAACGTCACTTCAATTGGAAAAACTCTTCTAACTCAACCTCGTAATAGGGTTGTGTGGGAAAAAAGAGGTGTGACAAAAATCATATCTCCTTTTTCATTCTTTTCAAAATAAGGGGAATTCAGCTTGTAGCTTTTTAAGGAAGTTACCCCGCTCGCGAAACATACATGCGACGCAGTTACACATAGATTTCTTAAGCTATTATAATGTTTCTCAATTCTTCTCGAAAAATACAAAGTTTGATGGAAACTCTTAAAATCTTAAATTCCTCAATTCAAATTCCTTTCAACTCAATTATTACGCTACCTTAATCTTATTTCTTCTCAAGACAAACAAAAAATATAAATTAACAACAATATCAACAAGGCAAGATGTAGCCTAAAACTACACGGACATAGGCATAATAGTAGCTACGCACGGACTCTCATCACCTCGTGCATACGTAGCCCCCACAAATAGGAGAACATATTTAATTATTTCACCTATGGGGTTAATTCCCTCTTACAAGGTTAGAAAGGAGACTTACCTCGCTCTGAAGTTCCATAACCGGCTTCCAATCCCTTCTGACGACTCAAACCGATGCTCAACGCTCCAAAACTAGCCAATAATTATGCAAATTCATTAATATACGCTCGAATACTCTTTATAATTCAATTTATAACAATTTCTAACCCGTCTAAAAGTCGATAAAAATCACCCTCGGGCCCAAGTGCCCCGATTCCGAAATTTTTCTAAGATAAACTTTACTCATAACCTCACGAACTCAAATATATAATTTATTCTCAATTCCATGCCCAAATTCGTGGTCAAAATCCAAGAATACCAATTTCTAGATTTTTTCACCAAAACCCCTAATTTCTACCAATTTTCATGCTAAAATCTATATATAATCAACGTATTTAACTCATAATAGGTGGGGATAGATTACCTTGCCATTGATGATGAAAACCCCCACTTGAAGCTCTCCAAAAATCGTCCAACCAAGAGTGAATGGAAGAAAATGGGCCAAACTCCCGCTTTAAAGAGACCTCACTGCCCAGCGATCCTCGCACCTGCGGTCCCTTGACCGCTTCTGCAGTTCCGCATGTGCGGCAATTAATCCGCTTCTGCGGAGATGCTCCCAGCTACCCGGTCCGCTTCTGCGCCTTCTCTTCCGCAGGTGCGATCTCGCATCTACGGTGAAATGACCGCATCTGCGGTCTCACCACCTCCCTACAAAAATCGCACCTACGCCCTTCTTGGCCGCTTCTTCGGCTCCGCACCTGCGGCCAAAATTTCGCAGGTGCGGTTACCAGAAGGCAGCAACGGCTCTTCTTTCAAAGTCCAAACTCGACCCATTTTACCATCCGGATTCCATCCGAGGCCCTCGGGACCTCAACCAATTATACCAATACATCCCAAATCACATTACGAACTTAGTTGAGCCTTCAAATCACATCCAACAACGCTAAAACCATGAATCACACTCAAATTCAAGCTAAATGAACTTTTGAACTTCAAACTTCTTCATTCGGTGCCGAAACCTATCAAATCACGTCCAATTGACCTCAAATTTTGCACACAAGTCATATTCGATATTACGGACCTACTCCAACTTCTGAAATCGGAATCTGACCCCGATATCAAAAAGTTCACTTCTGGCCAAACTTCTCAAAAACCTTCAAATTTCTAACTTTAGCCAAATGACTCAAAAATGACCTACAGACCTCCAAATCCACTTCCGGACGCGCCCCCAATACCACAATCACCATACAGAGCTAATCCCAGACTCGAAATCCCAAACGGACATCGATAACACTGAAATATACTGCAACCCAAATTTATGAAATTCTTCCAAAATACTAACTTCCACAATAAACGCCAAAAACACTCCCGAGTCATCCAAAACCCGATCCGAACATACGCCCAATTCCGAAATCATCATACGAACCTACTGGAACCTTCAAATCCCGATTCCGAGGTCATGTACTCAAAAATCCAACCTTAGTCAATTCTTCCAACTTGAAGTTTCCGAAATGACAATTCTCTTTCCAAATCAACTCTGAAGTTCCGAAATTCTAGTTCCGACCACGCGTACAAGTCATAAATACCTTAAGTGAAATTGGTCATGGCCTCAAACCGCCGAACGACGGGCTAGAGCTCAAAACGACCAGTCGGGTCGTTACAATATCACATCTATACTCCATCTCTAATATCACCTTCCACTATTTTTGGAGTCACAAGGAAACACAAAAAAGCACTTTCAAATTTCCACAATTAAACCCACCAATATTTTTATAAACAAAAGTTGTTAATCTGTAAATTTGTAATAAAAGAACCTTAGTAACATTGTTCTACTATCACAAACTATCCCACTTCTTTATTCTTCATCCAAAAATTTCTCTATCACCCACTGTTATTTGCAGATTAATCTGTAAATAATTAATAAATTTAATAGCATGGAAATAACTGAAAAATACAATCTTTCTATACCCCTCACATCTTAAATCTTATTAGAAGTAACAGAATTGTTTGAATGTAGCAGCAAAAAATATTGATAGCCGAGAATTGAGAAAGCGGGCAAATTTTCTTTTTAATTCCAAATCAACTTTTGCTGATCCTTTTCGATGGATCTATCATATTAATGGAGGATCTCACCATTTATCCATACATATTCTTCTTACATAATCATAAACCATGTGATAATTTAAGATCTAGTAAATAAAAAGGAAAAGGAAAGAAAAAAGAAAGTCTGGAAAGAATTTTGTGAAGTGAGGATAGTCACTTTCTAGGAAGAAGGACAGAGGGGGGAGATAAAGGAAAGAAAAAGAACAAATATTTAAACAAAATAAACTCAAAAGAATACGAAAAATGAATATTTTTATTAAATGAACACGTGTCAGGCGTGTGTGCTTCACCTATCAACACATATGTGGTTTTGGCTAATTAAGGGTGTAGTAATTCCATTTCGAAATCGTCCAGGGGGTCATAGATTTCCGCAAAGATAAATGGCACATCTAAAAAAGGTGGTAGGGGGGAGGGGAGGGGGGAGGGGGAGGCAAACTTGTCGCTATTTTTTCGTTCATGCTTTGAAAAAGAATAAAAAAACAAAATTGAACTTTTTTTGGTAATCAAGTTTGCTAACAAGCAAAACCTCATGATTAAAAGTTTTATTATATATATATCATTAATTAAATCAAAATTCTCTATTTATTAAAATTAAAAAACAATATTATGGTTGTTGGTTAAAAAACTATATCCAATCTGTACTTTTTGTAATGCAAAATATGGAAAAATTTAAACTGATTTAATTTAACGATGTTTAAATTATTTTAATAAAAAATATGTATTTATCAGCACTTTTTGACAAAATGCACCAATTATTTAGTATCAGTTACGTCATTTTATCCAAACAGATAATTTCTTATTTATTAAAGCATATTTAGTTGGGTGCAGATATCACGGCTTTCTGTTAGTCGTGTGCAACCGTCAGTAGTGCTTTCCTAGGTTTAGGAGCTCGCCCTGGGTCAGGGGAGTGTTGGCTTGCGAGACCCGGTGGTGAACACTCCGTTCGGCCCCTGGTACGAGAAGTCCCTGGCTTCGATTCTGATCCGATGCAGTAATGTCTCTGCTTTGTTTGACCCACCAGGAAATGTGGGTATATGTTACCCTCGGTTTTACCCGTATACAATTAAAAAGATCAAAATATTAAAAACAAATAAGTAATAGTTTTAGAAATTAATTATAGTTAAAACAACAGGATAGTTGATAATTAGATCACAGAGAAAAACCTTTCAAGATGGAATCAGTTTGCTTCAAAAGTAAAAAAAAAAAAAAAAATTATAGAGACAAAAAAAACAAAAAGCAAGGAATCAAATTGTCTTCTATTCGTAAAATCATACCTAAACTTAAAAGAAAAGGAAATTTGTTTTCAAGAAGATATAAAATTGCCTTGAACGAATAATGATACTCATAACAATCTATAGTGTAGATATAAATGCATTCCTAACAATTTTTTACGTAAACAAAAAAGAAAATTAATCATAATTACAACATTATCGAACATAAAATATATTTCTGATATAGTGAAAAGTCAATCAAATTTCGTTTCAGGATTTGGCACTTTTAATTATAATAGTTTAGATAGATTAAATAAATCACGATGAAATTGACAAGAAAAATATACGTCGAATTTTTTTAAATTTAATCTGCTTAATACGATTCTGTCACAATCGTAAGTATCCAAGCTACAATAGTAGAGAAAAACTCCCCTCAAGTTGCAACTTTGAGAGAGAGAGAGAGAGAGAGAGAGAGAGAGAGAGAGAGAGAGAGAGAGAGAGAGAGAGAGAGAGAAGATTAACCATTACAGTTAAGACTCTTGAAGAGTGTCAACAACACTATAGGTTAATT
>NW_017671399.1:184972-194093 GCF_001879085.1 Nicotiana attenuata
AGAGAGAGAGAGAGAGAGAGAGAGATCCCTGCCATATCTAATTCATCACCCACTAACGATCAGCCCAATTCCATCCCCCCAAAGCCACCTGATATTACTACCAAACCCACGAACCTATTTACCATAAACAATAATCCCTCGTTCAAAGATAAGCTTCTAGCCGACATCCTAATCAATGATATTGCTATGCAATCAACAGAAAATATAATGGAAGCGGCTATACCAGAATGTTCAAACACAACTGGAGAAGAGGCCACAAAAGATAACTTTCAAGTGCACCTATCAGCTGAAGATATGCGTCGGATTTACCAACCATGGAGATATTCAGTAATAATCAAGTTGTTAGGTAAGAGAATACTCCATCAATACCTAAAGAAAAAGATTCAAGAGCTATGGAGGCCTACAGAAAATTTTCCATTGATTGACCTTGGAGCAGATTATTACCTAGTTAAATTTAGCAAAGAGAAAAATATGATTAACGCCTTACAAAATGGTCCTTGATTTGTTAATGGCCATTTCCTCTCGGTACAAAAATGGGAACCAAATTTTTAGCCTCTCAAGCCAAACAATTGTTTTCAGCTATCTGGGTCCGACTACCTCAACTTCCAACTGAGTTTTATGATGGATTAATTTTGAAAAAAATTGGGAACATAATAGGTCGTTTGTTAAAAGTTGATGCCTACACATCAACTACGTTAAGAGGGTGTTATGCCAGACTATGTGTTGAAATACCTCTTAATCAACCAGTTAAACCATGCATCTTCATTGGATCCCACAAGCAACATATCTTATATGAAGGACAACATTTCCTCTGTAAAATATGTGGCAGATTAGGACATTTGAACCTACATTGTCCCTACTTAATTTTAACTCCATCACAAGAAGGTACTAGCAGGCAAACCTCGCAGCAAATCATTCAGTGTACAGATGGAGAAGAATGGCAAACAGTGTCTTTCGCGAAAAAGAAGAAGAATAGTCCACATTCAAAGTCTGAGCCAATGGAAGCTTCTCGGGCAACAGGTATTAATGTCAAGATTTTTGAAGCCACTACAGGTAAGTATTTGAATACTCAGATACTTAAATATAAACACAAAGACTCTCTCAATATCATTGACATGGAGAAAAAGGGAACTCGCAAAGCTCGGGACACTGTAATTCCTCCGGCGACTAATCTCGTTCAGACAAAAAATAATTTATTACTACTTGATAATGAGCACATGTTCAGAGAATACCACTGAAAAAAATACTGCCAAAAATCCAAAACAATGTGCCTCAAATTTGGATTACAATATGTCTACAAGTGTCCTACATGTGTCTCCTTCTAAGGAAACAAGTGAATCTAACACCCAAACAATTGATTCCCCAAATACCAACGGCAAAGGACAAAATCATATCACTAAAAACTCTCACCAAAGCAACAAATTATTCATTAACTACTATAATGAGCAAGCTGCTAATAATAATAATCCAACCGTGATAACTACAATAGATCCCCAAATAAACCTTGTAATAAATCACTTATAAACTCCACTAATCACCACAATGCCAATGATTCAAATATGTCTAAGGAAAAAATAGCGTCCTGTCCAAATACTCTACCACATAATTCCAACCAAGGACAACTTTGCAATAAATATCAACATGAATTAGTAGGTGAACAATATACTACACCTCCTTGCTCCATAGATAAATCAGAATACAATTCGGACGTCGTAGAACCAATGGAATCCTCTCAACCACTACAACATCTTCCCACCCTAGAACCCGGTATCAAATCTGTCATTCTTTCCGCTGGAGGAGATAACTCATCTCAATCCCTTATTCATACTATAGGAAACTCAGGAAACTCAAGCATAATCCACTGCTCGAAACAACAACATAGTGCCTATGAATGCTCAACCAAATTCACCACCCAATGCTCCAGGACCAAAAGGCAATGTAATGGGGGGACTAGAATAGATAGTCTAATCAATCAGGGAGCCCAGGGCCGAATTCGCAAGTCTAAACGATGTCAAGGCCTTACTCTTCAAAGAGATGCAAGATAAGAGGCACATTGTCAGTTGTCCAAATTTACTTTGCAAGTGCCCCATGGGCATACGAACACCTCAAGATCCAATCGTAGGACAACATGTCACGATACAAGTTCTATTCCTAGGGAAAATCCGATTTTCACATTTGGAGGAGATGAGCACTGTGAACAAATAAATACCACAAATAATGATGAATCAAGCAAATAACTTCATAATTTGGAATGTACGGGGAGCTAACAATGACACATTTAGGAGGAACTTTAAAGAAATGTTAGATATACACAAGCCTAGTATGGTTACACTCTTAGAGACCAGGATGACTAACCATAACCCCCTCCTTAATGACTTCAACTTCACTAAAATGATTGAGATACCAGCGGAAGGAAGGTCCGGTGGGATGGTCATCCTTTGGGATCAGAATATGGTTACAGTTCGCAACTTCACTCGAAGAGACCATGTCATCCACGCAATAGTTGAGATACTTCCCAAACGCATTTCTTGATTATTTAGTGCCATTTATGCAAGTACTTGTAAGACTACTAAAAATATTATGTGGGAAAATTTAGAACACATGTCTGCTACCTACAATGGACCATGGCTAATTGGAGGTGATTTTAATGATATTTTTAGCTCTAATAAAAAGTTTGGTGGAAATGCTGGAAAATTAAATATATACAGTGCAAACATGGACAGGCAGTGTTTGGAGAACATATGTGAAATAACAGGTTACAAAGAAGGGACCATGCCATTCAGGTACCTAGGAGTTCCAATAGCTGCAAGGAAACTGAAGGCAGGTGACTGTGAAATGTTGGTGGAGAGGCTAAGTACAAGAATACGTTCATGGGGCTCAAAGAATCTGTCATATGCAGGGAGAGTGCAACTAATCAATTCTGTATTGATTAATATTCACTCATACTGGGCAACAATTTTCATTCTCCCCAAGAAGGTACTCAAAGACATTACAACCATCTGTAGAAATTACTTATGGGCTGGAAAAAGTATATCAAACAAGGTACCACTTGTGGCTTGGGACCTTGTTTGTAGGCCAAAAAAGGAAGAAGGGTTGGGCATAAGGGAATGTAAAAGATGGATTGAAGTTGCAGTGGCTAAATACGTGTGGAATATAGCAAATAAGGAAGACAATTTATGGGTGAAATGGATCAATCATATATATTTGAAGGGAGAAGACTGGTGGCAGCATAGGCCCCCAACAGATAGCTGCTGGTACTGGAGGAAAATTTGTGACATCCGTGACATATATGGCAATGGATATATAGAAAATGGTTGGAAATCGAAGACAAGGAAGTACACGATTAAGAGTGGCTATAACTGGAGAAGAGGAAAGCTAGATCAATGGCCTTGGTGCAGAGAAGTATGGAACAAAATGAATGTCCCTAAACACAGATTCATCAGTTGGCTTGTGATGAGGAAGAAGTTACTGACAAAAGAGAGACCACTGAAAATGAATATAACTGAAGATAGTGACTGTATGCTATGTGAAGGAAGACCAGAATCCATAGAACACCTATTCTTTGAATGCACATACTCAAGAATGTGCTTGGCTGAAGTGTTACAACGGCTTGGGATGAATATACAAAACATGGAAGTGACGGGAATATGGAGAAGGATGACTAGAATTGCAAAAGGAAAAATTGGAAGGTCGTTCACGAAGGCAGTTCTGGCAGCAGTCATATACCATATATGGAAAGCTAGGAATGAAGCTATATGGAGAAAAAGAGTGCCTCGACCACAAGTGATGTTAGAGCAGATTCAACTTGCCTGCAAATACAGATGCCTGGAGATAATGAAGAAGAGGAAAAGCAAAGGAAACATGAGTTGGTTAGAAAAGTTATACAGATAGCAATAGAAACATATGTATAAGGAAAAGATAGACTGAAATATAGTGAAGGTAGGAAACAGGAAAAGGATAGGAGAAATGAAATTGTATATGTGTTTTTGGGATGATTAAATAAAGTTTTTATTTTCTACCCAAAAAAAAAAGTTTGGTGGAAAGTCTGTTAGTTTAAATAGATGCTCAAAACTTTGGTCTAGTATTAACAGGTGTAATTTAATTGGAGGAGTATATGTACAGACTCAACGACTTTTGACCACCTAGATTTATCTATCTTAGATAATCACCTACTACATAGTGAAATTACAAAGGCTCTTTTATCTTTTAAACCCTATAAGGCCCCAGGACTAGATGGTCTCCATCCCTTTTTCTTTCCAAAATATTGGCACATCGTAGGGAGATCAGTTACGGATTTTTTTCATAAGATTTTTGATAGTCAACATGTCCCTGAACCTGTTAATAATACCTTCATATGCCTCATACCAAAAGTTCCCAATGCTAATAATCTTAAGAACTTTAGGCCAACAGGATTATGTAATACTATTTATAAAATTATCACCAAAATTATTGCCAATAGAATTAAACCTTTCCTTAACAAGTTAATTGGTCCCTACCAATCAAGTTTTATAAGAATAGAAGGGCTAGTGATAATACCATTATTATCCAGAAAATTATCTCTAAGTTTAATAAGACGAAAGGGGCAAATGCTAACATGCTTTTGAAAATCGACCTTGAGAAAGCATTTGATAGACTTGAATGGTCTTTCATTTATCGTACCCTTCGTTACTTTAAATTTCCTCCAAAAATTACGAAGCTTATCATGTCGTGCATCTCTACTACTAATATATCCATCCTGGTAAATAGTTCTAGAACAAATTATTTCTCCCCCTCTAGAGGCATTAGGCAGGGCGATCTGATGTCACCTTACATTTTCATATTGTGCATGGAAATGGTTTCTCGTCATATTTGCCATCAAGTAGACATTAAGGCTTGGGATCCTATCAAACTCACTACAAAGCAACCCTTTTTTTCTCACCTTTTCTTTGCGGATGATCTGACGCTAATGGCAAAAGCTAATATCAAATCCAGCATGTCCATCCATAGATGCCTTAATTATTTTTGTGAATTATCTGGTCATAAAGTTAATTACTCCAAGTCAAAAATCATCTTCTCCAAAAATTGCAAAGACCATATAAAAAATGATATTACGAATATCTTTAATATGAAAGTCAGTAACACTTTTAGAAAATATCTTGATTTTCCAATCCTTGATAAAAAGCCTAAGACTACTGATTTTCAATATATTATAGACAATATGCGCACTAGACTCGCAAATTGGAAGACAAACTATTTGAATATTGCTGGTAAAACTATTTTGGCTACAAGTACTTTAAATAGAGTACCAAATCACGCAATGCAATATACCCTCTTGCCGACAAAAATTAACAACCTTATTGATAAAATTCAAAGGGATTTTATATGGGGCTCCACCGAAGATAGAAAAAAACTCCACCTGCTAAATTGGGATACTATCACTAAGAGCAAAGCCAATGGTGGTCTAGGTGTAAGGAAAGCTATATCTAAAAATCTGGCTCTTCTAACAAGTCTTACTTGGAGAATGTTGAATTATCCTAATTTTCTATGGTCTAGATTATTAATTAATCGTTATTCTAGTAAGTCCTTAAAAGTCAATACCTCTTTTATATGGAATAGTATTAATAAGGGATGGTTCTATTGCAGCAAAGGAATCCTTTGGGGTATTTACAACAAGTCAAACTTAAATATTTGGAATTTGCGTTGGATTCCAAACACTCCAGCACTCCGGAACCTTATCTATGACCCTTTAAACATCTCCGATCACAATCTAACAGTCAAAGAACTCAGGCTCAATAATAACTGGGACTTCTCTAAGTTGTCTTTTACTCTTCCAAACAACATTATTGACCTCATCAATACAATTCCTCTATCCATGAAACCTACTAATTGCGACACTCCCTTCTGGTCTTTAAATAATAGTGGAATATTTACTACCAACTCTTGTTATGAGATTGATAATAATAACAATTGTGACAAAAACTTCACTTGGATCTGGAAGTTACATTGCCCAAATAAAATAAAATTCCTTCTATGGCAATGTTATCATGATAGACTTCCTTGTCGTGCTTATCTTAATCACATTGGTGTTAACATTGATGCACTCTGCCCTATGAACAAAAAAGAGGAAGAAACTATCCCTCACATCTTTTACAAGTGCACTATTGCTCAAAATTTCTGAAGGAGTCTGGGAGTTTCCAACCTTTCGCACTTGGGCAACAACCACTGGCTCATTGCCCTAAAAAATATGTCTATTACCCCCTCGTATACGCTTATTAACTGGGAAAACATGTTTCCTTTTGCAATTTGGAGCCTGTGGATCAATAGAAATAATAATAACCAGAATAATATGGTATGTTCTCTTACTCCCTCTAACGTTATCAGGCATGTCATTGAATGTAAATTTCTCACAGAAAGAGAATCCAACTTGTCAAAAATTAAGAACTTTGAATGTTAAGTGGTATAAACCATCTCCTGGTTGGTACAAACTGAACACTGATGGTGCTTATAAAGGAATTTATTGTATTGTGGTCTTGGTGGTGTTCTTAGAAATTATAATGGCGATTGGATATTTGGTTTTTCTAAATGTGCTTATGCAGGTTCGGTAACTCAAGCTGAATTATTGGCTCTTATGGAAGGACTCCAGCTAGCAGTGAATTTAAATCTCACACCTCTTGAGATTGAGACAGATTCCACGGAGGTAATCAGAACTCTTGAACATGGTTATCCCACTTGACACTTTAATTCGCGATTGCAGTCTTTCATGCTCCAGTTGCATAAGGTGGTAATCAAGCATAACTTCCAAGAAGGCAATAAAGTAGCTCACTTTTTGGCAATAAAAGCTCCTAGTCAGTCCGACATCAACAAAACAACTCACTTTACAGTTCCCCCTCCATTAGTAGAATCTATAGTTCGTTCTAATAGAGAAGGAACGCATACTGTGAGAACAATTTCGGATAGTATATGCACCAAGTTGGCTGAGCTTGGTAATCAAAATGCCTTAGAAGGCATTTCTATGATTTTGTAATTCTCTGACATCTTTAAGCATTAATATAAATATTTCTTATTCTGTCAACAAAAAGATTCTGTCACAAATTTCAATAAGGAATGTTAAAATTCGTCAAAAATAATTCCCGACAAAAACTCTGCAACATATTGGTTCATTGCCGATCCTGAGAACTCTATAGTGATATTAGCAACCTAGCTATGAGTTACAACGAAGACTTTCGACAATATCATCTTGCTACTTCCTAGAAGATCGCGTGAAATATTACTTGCCACATATAACAATAATTAATTTTAGCCAAAATTATATTATTTAACTGTAAGATTGCTTGTGTAGCCTATAATCGTATTATCAATAATTTTAAGTCGCAGCCATTTAAACATTATATTTCTTGTGACAAGACTTTGTTGTGCCTTTAGTTGTAGGTTAAATAGAGACGGTATAATAATTAGCACTAGTTGTTTATACTATTAGTGAGAAAAAATTATGTTCACAAATAAATATAAACTTTTAGAACCAAATTTACACTAGTCAACTACAAATTATAAGGTGGCACTATTTTAACAACATATTTTTTGTGACCACATTTTTGTGTATATTTTTTTTAATACAAATTTTAAGGCAAACAATGATTTTGTCGCAAATTGTATACTATATTGGTGACGAAACTAGTTTGTCGCCGATAGCTTTAAATTTGTGGCTAATGTTACTCGGTGTTTGTTTGGTGGAAAACGTTAGTGGACAAAACTTCTGCTACAAAATTTGCGTTTCGTCACTAAAAGTATGTCCCTCATGCAATTTTTGTCACAAACAACTAATAATTAGTGACGGACTTTTGGTGGTAGCTAATTGCGTAGGTTAAATATAGACGACTTGATGATTGTCACTAATTGTTTATGCTATTGGTGACAAAAACTAAAGTCACAAAAAATATATAATTTATGGCTAAAGTATGCACCATTTAACTACAAAATTCTAATAAAACCTTTGCTCAACAATATTATTCACCCTTCTCAGACTAGTTTTATAAAGGGTAGGAGAGCCTTTGACAATGCCATTATAGTGCATGAAGTCCAAAACTACTTCAAAAATACAAAAGGAAATAGAGGGAAAATCATGATCAAAATTGATTTAGAAAAGGCCTTCGACAAACTGGAATGGTCCTTCATTAGATTCTCCCTAAAATCCCTAAACTTTCCAGATGAGCTAATAATGTCCTGTGTATCTTCCACATCCACCTCCATTCTCATAAATGGTTCAAACACAGATTTCTTCACCCCTACTAGAGGCATTAGGCAAGGAGATTCCCTATCCCCGTATATATTCATAATTTGCATGGAAATGCTCTCTAGGCTCATTGACCATGAAGTAGACTGCCTTAGATGGGACCCTATAACCTTATCTAAGAAGGGCCCCCAATTATCTCACCTTTTCTTTGCTGACGACCTCATTCTTATGATGGAGGCAAACCAAAAAAGCTGTAACTCTCTCATAGATACTTTGAATAAATTCTGTGAGTTTTCCGGCCAATCCATCAATTTCAGCAAATCAAAAATTATCTTTTCAGAAAATACCCACCCTGATAAACAGACTCTACTCAGTAGGTGTTTAAATATGAAAATATCCTGCTCAATAGGGAAATACCTGGGCTTCCCCATAACAAACTAGAGGTTATCCAAAAAGGACTTCCAATTTATTATTGATAATCCAAACAACAAACTAAAAGGATGGAAAAGCCGCTTCCTGAACCTAGCAGGAAGAACCACTCTCATTAAAGCAACTCTTACAGCCATTCCCAACCACAACATGCAAATCTTTGATCTACAAAAACTACCCAAAACCAGATAGATTCCATCCAACGAAACTTCCTATGGGGTAGCACGGAGGAAAAAAGAAAGTGTCACCTCCTAAATTGGAATAAAGTCACTTCTCCAAAAAATCAGGGAGGCCTAGGACTCTATAAAACCAGCTACAAAAATAAGGCCTTCAGCACTAGCCTTGCCTGGAGATACTTAAACAACAAAGAAGCCCTTTGGGTTAAGATTCTACACAGTAAATATGATAGGATTGCCCCTCGCAATAACAGATTAATCCCTAATCCTGGATCCTCACATATCTGGAAAAACATTCACAATGGAA
>NW_017671399.1:194398-252462 GCF_001879085.1 Nicotiana attenuata
CTGATATTGTTACCATATGTGGAACTGGAAAAGAGGATAGTAAAACACATGCTCTTCGTTTTGCACCTACTCGAAGGAAATATGGAGGCAATGTCACATAAAACACAACTACCCATCCCTGGATAATGATTTATCAACCTTCCATTGGCTAAAGCACCAATTAAAATCAAACAAGCACTATAACCAATACATTACTAGGCCCATCCTCTTACCCTTCCTACTTTGGTATGTATGGACCACGAGAAATGAAAGAATTTTTCACAAAAGTAGCCCATGTCCCAACTTTAGCAAAGTGATCAATAGCACACCGAAATTCCTCTTCCTCAGCAATTGGAACCCTACTAGATCACCAAAAAGAACTATCCTCATTAAATGGGACCCACCAGACCTAGAGACCTACAAACTAAACATAGACGGATCGTGTCCAGGTAACCTAGGAAAGGGGGGCACAGGGGGGGGGGGGGGTTTAGAGATAGCAACGGGAAATGGATACTTGGGTTTAATAAGGGATTTGCCAATGCAACAAATATCCAAATGGAAGCCATGTCCTTATTACAAGGACTACAACTAGCCATCCAAAAAAGACTAATCCCTTTAGTCATTGAAACGGACTGCCAGGAGCTTATTAACATGATTAACAATGAAAAAATGCTTTATCAAAATATTATTGATGATTGCAGGTCCCTATTATCTGAGGTGGGATCACCACCATTGAAGCATGCATTCAGAGAAGCTAATGGGGTAGCGGACGCCTTAGCCAAGAATGGATGCAGTCTGGACTCTTTTGCTGATTTAAACTTGTACTATTATCCGCCTGTATTTGCTATTTCAGTTTTTAATAGAGATGGGATAGGCACTGCGTGGCCTAGACAAATCTCATGTTGTAATGACTACTAAGTTTATTTTATGAATAAATGTCTCTAATTACCAAAAATAAAACTACAAAATTCTATTTTGTCGCTATTTTAGCTGCATACTTTAATGACGGAATATTTTTGTATCCAAAATAAACTAATTTTATGACAATAATAATTTGTCACAAATTGTCTGCAACATTAGTGACGAAACTAATTTGTCACCAATAGCTTTAAATTTGTAGCTAATATTACTCAATATTTGGCGCCAATCCATTACTTTGGTGGAAAACTTTAGTAGACAATTTTTTTGCTACGAAATTTGTGTTTAGTCACTAAAAATATGTTTCTAATGCATTTAAGTACGAGATGTGATTTTTGTCGGGAAAAGTGATCAATTAGTGACGATTTTTTATCATAGCTAATGATTTTGTGGTTAAAGATCACATTTGTTGTAGTGGAAGTACGGAAAAGATTTTTACCCAAGTCTTCTTTGAGCTTAAACTGGAATAAACTGATCAAAGTATTCCGTTTACCCAAAAGGATAACAACAGACGTAATTAAGAATGACCGAAATTTAGTTCGTTATTTAAAAGACACCAAAGATGCATTCTGAGAAATCAAAATCAAAAGCAAAAGCAAAAGCAAAAGCAAAAGCAAAAGCTGAGAAATTATTCATATATATCCACCATTATTTATTATTATGATTACAATATAGTTTTAAGTCATTACATAATATCATATCGTGAGTACATATTACGGTCGTTACATTTATCATATTGTGAATGCATGTTACGGTCGTCAAGTTTATCAAATCGTGAGTACATATTACGATCGTCATGTTTATCATATTGTAAGTACATATTATGGTCGTCACGGTTATCATATTGTGAGAACCTATTACGGTCGTCACGTTTATCATATTGTAAGTGCATATCACGGTCGTCACGTTTATCATATTGTGAGTGCATGTTACGGTCGTCACGTTTATCATATTGAGAGGGCATATTGCGGTCGTCCCATTGGCGGCCTGAAGGTAAGCCTGCAGTAGGTAGTGCAAGTCTTGCTCTTATTGCCCGAACTTCCTCAACACTAGTTTGGAATGCCCTGGCCACAACTTCTTCTGGAATTTGAGGTCTACTCGCAAACGTGGAAAGTGCAATTAACTGAACACCAGGATTTTGGCTGTTAAAGGCCACAATAATAGTTGCGTTACCTCTGCCAACGTTAAACTGGAAATGGATGAGCCCTCGTGGGAAAACAAAGACTTCTCCCTTTGTGATCAACTTGTTAATAAAAACGTTGTCCGTAGTGATGAATCCAGCAACTAATGTACCCTCTTCTACGAATATAATTTCAGAGGCTCGAGGGTGAGTATGTGGGGGGTCTAAACCATCACGTTCAAAGTCTACTCGAGCCATTGATACACCCTGTGTGTTAAGGCCAGGCATGTTATATACGTCGGCTACAGCGACTCGAGTGCCAAAAATATTGGGTACTCCTGGTTGTGCGATTCCCATTGATGCGAAATCTTCTGGCGTGAATGTAAAGTTCCTTTTGCATGGAAATCCGTTCACCGTTATAGCTGTTTTACGTATATATTTAAAAAGGTTGTAGGAGTAATTAAAGATGAATAATCAGCACTACGATATAAAAAAAAAGATTTGATGCAGAAGACTAAGTCCTCCATAAAAAGTGAGATTAGAAAACTAGAAAATAAAGTAGGTGGTATACCTAGCTACACAATAGGTTAATATACACTGATTGTGTAAAAATATTTTATATTATCCTTATGGCAAAACAAGTGTTCAGAATTGATATAAGTGGTCGGTGATAACATATACATATACATATGTGTGTGGTTTGGGAGTGGGGGGTGAATGTTAAATTGCTCCAAAGATAGTTTCAACTAGACTTTTTTGCTTACGCTTATCATGTTTACATCAGAGATTCTTGATAGACGATGAGTAAGTTGTACAGTTGGGAGAAATTAAAGAACAGTGAAGGCAATGAGAAAAGAGATCGACATTATTGTCTATGATGAAAACCATAACTATTTATAAGTTAACCATGGAGGAAATAAGAAGTTGGTTATTGCTAAAAGAAAAATAAATACTAACTTGAGTTCAGATCTGCGACACAAACATCTTGGAGGGGATCTGGATCAGCAGCAGAAGCACTGTTAAAAGTTATAGTTAAAATGGTGATAAATAAAAGGATCGTGTAGTTTTTGGTGGAAGAAGCCATGGAGATTTAAAGCAGGAATTGAAGTTTTTACGTAGAAAAGGAGAGAAAATGGTAGTTTTACTTATAGGAGTTTCTATCGTTTGCATGAGGTCATGATAGATCAATTTCGGGGGTCCACATGTGATCCAAGTTATTCAATTAATCTACTACAATTAAGTTGGTGTGACTTGTAAAAAGGAAATCACTCTACCATATACATTTAATTTCATCTACAAAAGAAGAAAAGTTAATCAACTTCGTTTGAATTTGCAGTACATAAAGTCATATCTGGACTTAATCTTTCCACTATAACGTTGTATTCAACAAGAAAGGAATGATACATACTAAGTAAGGTTAAGAAAAAGTCAAACTTATGAAAATATATCTTAGTCAGTATCCGGTATAGTAACATTAATTAAGCACTTGATGAAGTTAATGGATCGAATAACTAAGTGTTGCTCAGATTAGATAAACTTAAGCATGCATGCAAGATATACTTTCTGTATATCTACAAGAAAGTAATAGCAAGAAATTAAATGTTACGAATGTGAAAGCAATGAACTTATGAATTTGCTTCTTATAGTTAACAAAATTTTAAAATTTTGAGAGTTATTATGTATTTAATTAGCTCTTCATAAGAGTAATAGAATGTTTCTTAATTAGATTGAATATTTTACCGACCATAAGATATAGGGAAAAGAAAGCATATTAACCTCGATATGACCAACAGCTCCTTGTAGTTTCAAGAACCGAGAATTTTACACCTTCACCAAGTATATGAGTATTGCATATACTAGCTGTTTCACGTATTAAACACTTTTTTTTTTAAATTTTAAACTTCTCCATATGATATTGTATTAGTGGAAAAAATGCATGACACGTGGACTATTATCGAGGTGACAGGGCATGGTACGTGGACCATGCATCACGAATGCGAAAAAGGCACGGGACAAACACCCTCGGGGTTACACTGAGAAAATAGTCGGACCTGACAATTGTAGAAGAAGAAACAAGAGCGGAATGACTAAAGGCCGTTAAGAACGGAAGATGCACGAACCTGTCATAAATAAGGTAGGGAAATCGATACAGTTACAGGAAATCTTTAGCCATAAATACTTCCATTACAGTTGTATGTGGTAATGGGTAATCAAGGCAATTAATGCCATTAGTGAGCCCGAATTAAGTATGAAAACCGTTATAATTGTATGCTCCTATATAAGGACTGAGACCTCATTTGTAATATCATCGGATAATTATTAAAAATTTATGCAATCATTCCTTACTTTATTCTCAAGGTTCTAAACCGCAATTTTGGGAGTGATTATCAATTTATTTCATATTATCTTTGTCAATTATTTCCATTCCTTGATTTATTCTTCAAATTATTGAGAAAGTGAAGTAAATCGTGGTTATCAATAACGCGATTTCTTCTTGATATTGACTTTGACCGAAAAATCTATTTTTGGGTTAAACAAATTGGTTCAGTTACCGGGAATATGATAATTTGTTCACTTTCCAAACTTCATTTTTAACGACCAAGTATGTCAACCGTTAACGAGAACAACCAGTTGAACCAACAAAGTGGAACTCTACTACACTACACACCTACGGGATCCCCTCAGCAATCCCGTGAAAGTTCACCCAAAAGGTCTGCTTCGCGCTGATGATCAGCAGGGAGACGTCCAAACCGTGGAGCAGGATGCTTAAAAATAATTAATTGCAGAACACGTGAACAGTGCATTGCAGGCTTTTGTCAGAGGATTACCCAATGCAACGCAAACTCCTCCACCAGTTAATACTACAACTTTGGAGAACCCGCATTCGGGGCTTGATAACTCTGGAAGTGGAGAAATTCCCAATGAATCTCGCGATGGAGGGTCAGATACATCAAATAATTCTAGTTTATAAAGTTTAGTGCTAAATTTGCAGAAACAGTTAAAGGTGCAAAACGAGTGTCTAGAGCAAATACCTAGTGTGCCTCCCGTGATCAAAGGTATGGATATTGACAAGTATTCACAGCAACCCTGTAAGCCAAGTGCAGCACGTTATTACCAATTCCCAAAAAGTTCAAAATACCAGATATTCCAAAATACGATAGAACAACAGACCCTCGGGGTCATGTAACCGCATTCACTACCAGCATGAAAGACAATGATTTAACCAAGCAGGAGATCGAATCAGTTTTGGTTAAAAAGTTTGGCGAAACACTCACAAAAGGAGTGTTAATGTGGTATTCTCTTTTACGTGAAAATTCCATTGATTCTTTTGCTGAGCTTGCAGATTCATTTACAAAAGTACATTCGGGAGCTCAAGAACTTGAAAAAAGGATAGAAGACATCTTCAAGGTTAAACAAGGGAGGGCAAAATTGCTTAGGGAATTCGTAGATAGATTCCAGCGTAAGAGGATGATGTTGCCTCGAGTACCTGATAACTAGGAGACTATGGCATTCGCGAGCAACTTGAACAAGACAAGTTCAGAATCCACGAAGAGGTTGAAGGAAGGTTTGCGAGAATTTCCTACAACAACTTGGAACGATGTGTACAATAGATACAGTATGAAGCTATGGATAGAAGAAGATATGGTCGCAAAACCAAGGGTCGAAGAAAGGCCAGGTTCGAGAAGCTCAGAATCAGAAATGAGATCCGGTAAAAATAGGTACGAGCCATACATGGGAATTGCGAGGTGAGACTCTCGATCTAAACAGGAGAATGCATGATTTGATTCAAGATCAAGGAAAAAAGACGCGAGTTCTTCATCCGGGTTTAAAAAGGAGCGGGATGTCCGAAGAAATGATTCCAATACGCAAGCAAGAATAGAGGATCATAGCTTTAAAACATTAGCACCTCTGAATTAGTGACTTTTTTAAGAGGTATGGGAGATAGGTTGCAATGGACAAAAGAAATGAGTTCAAATCCGAACAAAAGAAACCAAGATTTCTGGTGCGAGTTTCATAATGATAATGGCCATAAAACAGTAGATTGCAGCCTTTTGCAGGGAGAGGTTGAACATATATTGATACAAGGATATCTTACTGATCTGTTCAGTGAGAAAGGGAGACAATCATACATGAAGAACATACAATAACCCCTAAAACCTCCATCACCGAAAAGAACAGTCAACATCATAAATGGAGGAGATGAGTTCAAGGGAGTAACATATATAGCCACAAAAAAGACATCAAAAGTCACTGTCACTCATAGAAAGAGAGTCCGCAAAGTCTTGGATGGGGACAGTATAACATTCGACGATGAATACGCGTATGGCTTGATGATTCCTTACAACGATGACTGGTAATATCTTTACTTATACATGATACTAATGTAAAACAAGTTTCGATTGATCCAGGTAGCTTAGTGAATATTATTTTATTGAGAGTGGTAAAAGAAATGCAAGCTAATGATAAGGTCATACCAAAAGCACGGTCCTTGTCTGGGTTTGATAATTCAAGCGTTATTACGAAAGGGGAAGTTGTACTTACTACATTTGCAGAAGGGGTCATCAAGGATACAAAGTTTCAGGTGATAGACGTAGACATGGCCTATAATATATTTTTGGGAAGAGCATGGATTCATGATATGGATGATATCACATCCACATTATATCAAGTTATCAAATTTCCTTCAAAGTGGGGAATTCGACAAATCCCCGGAGATCAACAAGCTTCATGAAGTATCAACTCGGTGGTGATTGCAAGAACACTAGCCAACGATGCAGATGCGAAATAGCAGTTACAGACACTGCTGTTCTCAACTGAAAATACGCAAGGGCAGACTGATGTCGACTCGAGACCCGATGTGATTCAAGAGCCAGAGGAAAATGAGAACATCAAACAAACCACCGAGGAGCTCGAAGCTGTAATATTATTTGTCCACTGGCTAGACAGAAAAGTTTACATCAGAGCAAATTTGAGCCTAGAGATGAAAGGTAAGTTAATTGAATTTTTACGTGCTAATGCAGATTGCTTTGCTTGGATTCAGATATGACAGGTATACCACCAGAGGTGATGACTCTTAAGCTGAATAAGGATCCATTACACCCACCTGTCAAGCAAAAGAAAAGGAAGCAAGGGTCCTTCAAAAATTAAGTGATCCAGGATGAGGTGCAAATGCTTTTAAAAATTGGTTCAATACGAGAGGTAAAGTACCCTTACTGGTTAGCTAATATCGTTGTGGTTCCAAAAAAGAATAAAAAATGACAAGTTTGCATAGACTATACTGATTTGAATAAGCCTTGTCCTAAAGAATCATTTCCTTTACTGCATATAGATCAGTTAGTTGGTTTTACCGCATGTCATGAGCTTTTAAGTTTTTTAGATGCATATTCAGGATATAACCAGATAAAAATGGACCCTCTAGATGAAGAAAAAACATCGTTTATCACAGACGGGGGACTTACTGTTACAAAGTCATGCCATTTGGCTTTAAAAATGTTGGAGCCACATATCAAAGATTGATGACTAAAATGTTTCAAGAACACCTGGGAAAAACCATGGAAGTCTACATAGACGATATGTTGGTAAAGTCAACATAGACGGGGAATCATTTTCAACACTTTTCTAAGACCTTTGAGATTCTCTGCAAGTACAATATGATGTTAAACCTAAAAAAGTGCTCTTTTGGCGTGGCTTCAGGTAAGTTTTTAGGTTTTCTTATTTCTAATATAGAAATTGAAGTAAATCCGCACAGATCAAAGCTATTGAGAAAATACCAGATATACTCACGAGCAAGAAAAAAGTGCAGAGGTTAACATGCAGGATAACAACTCTAGGAAGATTTATTCAAAGTCATCAGAAAAAAGTTTTAAATTCTTTTTAGTGTTGAAAAGAAAAATCAGTTTGAATGGACTGACGAGTGCCAACAATCTCTCAAGGACCCAAAGTTGTATCTATCAAATCCTCCTCTGTTAGCCAAACCGAAAGACGGTGAAAGATTGCTCATTTACCTCGATGTGTCAGAAGTAGCGATAAGTGCGGTATTGGTACGTGAAGATAAAGGCCAAAAATCCCCAATTTATTATGTTAATAAGTCTTTACTAAATGCTGAGACACGGTATCCACACCTAGAAAAGCTTGCTTTAGCTTTAATTATGGTATTAAGAAAGTTACGACCTTACTTTCAGTGTCATCCTATTTCTATTGTAATTACTTTCCCACTAAGAAACATACTGCATAAACAGGAATTATCAAGTAAATTAGCTAAATGGGCAATAGAACTCAGTGAGCATGATATCATATATCAGCCTATAACTGCAATAAATCACAGGTGTTAGCAGATTTTGTAGCGGAGTTTAGCACAAACTTTGTTCCTGAAGCAGGAAAAGAACTACAAGTGTTTACCGGAGCTAATCCAGGGACTTGGATCCTATTTACTGATGGTTCCTCAAATGTTAAAGGAGTAGGTTTAGGTATTATTTTAATTCCACCCTCGGGTGAAGTCATAAGACATGCAATAAAATGTTACCCAATCACTAACAATGAGATAGAGTATGAAGTTGTGGTTGCAGGCTTGGAACTGGTACGGGAACTTGATATCGAACAAATTGTGATAAAAAGTGACTCACAGTTGGTGGATAATAAAATGCAAGGGACTTACGTGGCGAGAGAGACGCGAATGCATCAATACCTCGAAAAGGTATGAGAATTGCTTAGACAATTTCAGACATGGAAAGCCGTGAAAATACCCAGGGAGGAAAATGTAGAAGCAGACGCATTGGCAAATCTAGCGTCTGTCGCATATGCAACAAATGTAAAAAATGCCATTGTGGTACATTTGTTTCATTCAACACTCGATCAAACCAAGAGTGAGGTAAATTTCAGTAATTTAACTTGGGATTGGAGAAACGAATTTTTAAACCTTTTGCAGTATGATATCTTTCTCGAGGATAAGAAGTTCCAAATTATTACGGTTGAAAGTTGCCCAGTACTGCTTAAAAGAAACTACCTTGTTTGGAGGACAAAAATCCTTCAACTCATACAAACCTTGAAAGTTGACAAGGTTATTAAGGAGGACCCTCCATTCGAAACTATAGAGAATGAGAAAGGGGAAACAAATCCAAACCCAAAATTTACTGAGTAGGAAGAATGTGACGTTCTTGTTAGAAGTTGGCTATCTGGAACAATGACAGAAGAATAAATATTTCTTATTATAGGCTGTCAAATTGCAAAACAAGTGTGGGATTGTCTTGAGGATAACTACCTACAAACAAGTAAGGATAAAGAGTTTCAGTTGAAGCAACAACTTCAAACTGTGTTATTAGGATCCAAATTTATTGATGAATGTATAAAGTAGTTCAAAGGAATTTGTGATAGTCTCTTGGCTATACATGCACCACTGGATGAAGATAACAAGGTAATTAACTTTGCTAGATGTCTTGGAAGTAAATACAAGACCCTTCGCACTGTGATGTTGGGTAAACCACCATATCCCACATTTAATCAGTTTGTAAACGCCCTCAGAGCCTTTGAAATGAGGGAAGATGGAGAGGAGCAAACAACACCAATTGGTTTTGATTCAGCCGCAGCCTTCATGGTTCAGAAGAATCAAGGACAGAGGTCTCGGCAACTCATTTAGAGGAAGAGGAAATAGAGGAGGCTTTAATCAGAGACAGTTTACTATACAACAAATTGGAATCAATCAGCCAAAAAAGAACCCAAAGAATAATCCTTGTCAGATTTGTGGAAGGAATAACCATACGGCCCTCTCTTGCTTCTATAGATGGGACTATTCCTATCAGGCACAACAGGAAATACCACAGGCTTTGACGACCATGACACTTGGAGATCAAAATGATAATCATCTCTATATGGATTCAGGTTCTACCAACCTATATGGTGCAGTCCTAAGGTATTCTTAAGAATTCTTCTCCGTTTAAGGGAACTGACCTTGTTATGGTAGGTAATGGCAATAAATTACCTATCACGCACATAGGAGATAAAAGTATTGGAAGGAATATTTAAGAATGTCTTTGTATTGTCTAAACTTAAGAAAAATCTTATTTCTGTTAGTAAACTTGTTAAGGATAATGCTTGCTCTCTCAAGTTTACTAATAAGGGTTTTGTTGTTAAGGACAAGAGAACTCGAACAATTCTGGCAAAGGGGAATAGAAGGCATGGTCTATTTGCATTGGAAGGAAATTTACATAAGGCGTTGACAGCTACAAGAGCAGAGAAGAACTCAGAAACAGTATGACATCAAAGATTAGGACACCCACATTCAAGAATTCTTAGTTTCTTACATAGCAGTAGGATGATTGATGTCAAAAGTTGGAATAAAAAATTTCTGCTTGTGCTAGTTCTCAAATTGGCAAAAGATGTAAATTACCTTTCAAAACATCAAATAAAACAAAACTTAAGCCTTTGACAAAAATACATAGTTATTTATGGGGACCAGCCCCTGTAGCTTCATCACAAAGGAATTAAATTTATGTTATTTTTGTTGATGATTGTACGAGATTTACTTGGATCTATCCCCTAAAGAAGAAATCTGACTTTTTGTATATTTTTATGGATTTTCAACAGTTAGTTGAAAATCAGTTTTCAGAAAGAATCAATGATTTCCAATGTGATGGAGGTGGAGAATTCAATAGTTTTGAATTTACAAGATTCGTGCCTCAAAAGGGCATTAAGCGACATATTTCTTGCCCCCACACAGCAGAACAGAACGATGTTGCAAAAAGAAAATATAGACACATTGTTAAAACTGGATTAACAATACTCTTCAATGCAAATCTACCATTATTTCTCTGGGTTAAAACCTTTATTACATCAATTTTTCTTATCAATAGGATGCCAACTTCAACACTAAACATGGAATCTCCATTCTCTAAGTTACATGGGCGAGAACCTGACTACAAAACATTGAAAGTTTTTGGGTGTAGATGTTTTCCCTATCTCAAAGGGCAAAACAAAAATAAATTTCAACCAAAAACATTTCCTTGTGTATTCATTGGTTACAGTCAACTTCGTAAATTATACAGGTGTTATCACCCTCAAACAAGCAAGGTTTTCATCTCAAGGCATGTAATTTGGTGAAATCTACTTACCTTATGTGTACAACAGTGTTGGTTTGTCTGCAGATTGAAATAATTCTTACTTTACAACGTTTCAAGAATCTATGGGATAACATGATTCTCAACACTTAATCGGAGCTTCACATGATGACCATTAACAAGTTGAAACTGCTCCATCAGTTTTCCCTGCAGTAGATCCTGGAACTATGCCTCAGGTTAATGAACCAGTGCAATCACCTTTAACAGAATATCTTCTTAATGAGCCGACACCAAGCCAGAAATCTTCACATTCCAGTGTACCCTTACCGTCCTTAAACTCCCCAGTACCAACTTCTCATTCAACCAGTGGTCAATCCTCTTCATCGAGTTCCGCTGCGACGACCTCTAGTTTAGACATATCGACTAACCCAGGTACTGATCATTATTTGTCGAATTGCATCGCTTGCCTGAAACAATCCCAACTGAACCACAACAGCCTGCTCCCTCTATAGATAATACTCATCATATGCTCACTCGAACAAAGACACAATCCATGTCCAACCCTACCTTTCAATCTCTTAACTTCACAGCCACATTACACCCTGATACAACTGAACCCAAAACCATTAAAATAGCCATATCCAAGCCCCATTGGTTGGCTGCAATGAATGAAGAACTGAGCGCCTTGAAGTCCAACAAAATTGGCAGCTAGTACCTCGGCAACCCCATATGAATGTTGTGTTGGAAAATACTGGATTATGAAGAATAAAATTTAGCTTGAGGCGTGTCAAGGACACTATCCTTAACGATATTTTACCCACACCGTGATGAATAAAAATTAGGCGTATCCCCCAGGATTCAACTAGCTCTTCTAGTATAAACTAGGAGAATAAACAACAAATATTAATCGAAAGAAAACCCAGCACAGATAAAAGAATAAAAGTTTCTACTTTTTCCCCCTTTTTCACTAATTAATATGAACACAAGACACTCTCTCTCTATATATATATAGAGAGAGTGTCTCTCATCAACTGCTTTATCACATTATATTTTAATCGAATGTGTCTACTCTTCCTGTTGAAGGATTTATTTTTAGCAATGGCTATTGCAGCTTGACAATCACAATGCATCGACACAGAAGCTGTCGGTTTAATTCCTAGTGGAATACTTGCCAAAAGGTTCTTTAACCACTCGATCTTATTTTTAACCAATTTCAATGCCACAAACTCAGATTTCATGGTAGATCTAGCTATATATAGAGTCCAAAGTAGAATGCATCTGTTATTAGGAAACAAACGTTATTCTTAGTAAATGAAAAATGTTTGAAATATGATTATCATTAAGACTAAATAGTCAGTTTGCTTTTGTCAGAGTAACGTTCAAGATGAAAATCCATTAAGGCTTTAATAACAAAATGTTAAAGCCATTAAGGTTATAAAATGACAAACGTTCATATCTCATATATATACGTATTCAAAATTAGTTTTATTATTTTTAAAATTGAATTGAAAATTATACAATCTGTTACAAACAATAAAAATAATTGGTATAATCAAAAGCCATTAATATTATATCGAAGGAATGAACTTAGACATCAATATGAAATTATTTTTTGAGTTATCAAAATTATTTTTCTAACAATTCCCTCCCCCCCCCCCCCCCCCATAACTCAAAAATAATATTAAGTAATAGAGTGAAATAAAAAGTTCCGTTGGATTTTCATAAATGAGCATAATGCGTCGAATTTGGTGTCTCTTAGACTATGAACCAGACCTAGATAAAATAAGTTAAACTTACAGAACAATTGGTGATGTTTAAAACTTTTATGAACCCAAAATTCTTTTGTAAGTTTAGTGTCTCATCTATCACATTATACCCGCATACACTTTGTTCTTTATCGCGGTTTTGCACTAATAGGCCATGTACGCTCCTGTTTTCATGAGTGCTATAAAAACCTTTTACCATAAATTTCATAGGAGCGCACACTCATATAGGTCCATCCATCAAGTGTATTATGTAGCACAGTACACCACCTATAAAAGGCTATGAATTATTGGATTAAGAGTTTAATAACTCAGCCTTCCATTCCTTGCAGTTTAGCACTATATACACACACCATAGGAAGTGACATAATTTAATAGTACATATTTCATCAACTAATGACTTGTTATTACCTATATGAACCTACTTCATGGGATCTCCAATCACATAGGTTGGGTTACCATCATTGTTTCTATAACTCAAATTGGAAATAGTCTAATTCCCCTCGATGTTTCGAATATTAATTTTCTCCCCAAAGGCTAAGAAAGAAGATCGGTCAAATTCACTTCTGACTTCACATAATCTATAAAAATAATTCTGTCTCTCATCAGTTGTTTTATCACATTATATCTTAATCGAATGTGTCTACTCTTCCTATTGAAGGATTTATTTTTAGCAATGGCTATTGCACCTTGGCAATCACAATGCATCGACACAGAAGGTGTCAATTTAATTCCTAGTGGAATACTTGCCAAAAGGTTCTTTAACCACTCGACCTTATTTTCAACCAATTCCAATGCCACAAACTTAGATTCCATGGTAGATCTAGCTATTATTATTTGTTTAGCTGATTTCCATGCCACGACACCCCCACCAAGGGTGAACACATAACCACTAGTGAATAATCACTAGTGAATTTTGTCTCATCTGAATCAAAAATCCAATTAGCATGAATGTATCCTTCTAATATAATGGGAAATCCACTATATTTGATACCATAGTTCATGGTACTTTTCAAATATTTCATTACTCTTTCTAATGCATTTCAATGATCATGACTCAGGTTTTGAGTATATCTACTCAATCTACAAATAGCATATGCAATATCAGGTCTAGTAAAATTTATCAAATGCATTAGGCTACCAATAATTTGAGCATAAATATGATTTACATCATCTCCCTTATTCTTTTTTAATTGACTACTGGCATCATAAGTGTAAGGACTCGACTTGTTGTTTTGAGAATATGCGTTCCGTTCGGCGGCTTGAGACTTCGAGCAACTTCTTAATATGTATCATGACTTGTGTGTATGGTCGAGTTTGGTTTTCGGATGATTCGAGATTAAATTGAAAGAACAATTCGTGTTTTAGAAGCTTAAATGAAAAGAGTTGACCGGAGAGTTGACCTTGATGTTATCGGGCTTGGATTTTAATTTCCGAAAATTTGAACAACTTCATTATGTCATTTACAACTCGTGTTCTAAATTTGAGATCATTCCGGATCGATTTGATATGTTTTGGCATAAGACCTAATTTTGGACGAGCATACATATGTAAGGCATTATGTGGTGTACAACCTATCAAATGAAAGGTATTTGCGTGTAGTTTCTAATGCTTTAAACCGTTTGTCATTTGGACATTCCTACAAAGTTATGACAAAATTACCAAAGGCCGACAGAGGAGTGAACTGCGAACGCGAAGCATCTGGGGCCGCGTCCGAAAAAAGGGCTAGCAGTGAAGTGATGCCGTAGCATCCGGGTCCGCATCGGAGCTTCGAATAGGAGTGAACTAGGGATGCGAAGCATCTGGGTCCGCGTCCGAAACCCAGAAATATGGGCTTATACTCGAGGCTCATTTTCCCCACTTCATTTGGACGGGTTTTGGAGCTCTTCTCCACTCACTCAAGACCACCAAATCCTCTCTTCTTGAAGGTGTGCAATTCCCATTATCTTGGTATGAAATTTCGTCATTTCCACACTAGTATTGAATAATGTCATGACCCAAACCGATGGGCCGCGACAACACCCGGTACATTACTCAACCGAGTACCAACATAATGTATCTTTTTGTATCATACTATCATAGATAACTGAGCTGGAGAGGCTGCCGTGAAATAGGTGTACAACGTCTTATACTAACTTATACATAAGACATATGGGCCTCTAAGACCAAAATAACCACTCGTACATTGAACATAGGCTGACAAGGCCATACAATCTTTTACGTACATGACATCTATCTACAAGCCTCTAAGGATACATAATTGTCATAAAGGTCCGGACAGAGCCCTGTCATACCAAACAATACACATCTAAATCATACTGACCAAACAAGCAACTCCGGAGCAAATGGAGTGCACCAACATCTTCTGCTGAGCTGATCTCCTACTTGGAGAACTCTCGACCTGTCTATTGAGACCTGCGGGCATGAAACGCAGCATCCCCAAGCAAAAGGGACGTCAATACGAATAATGTACAGAGTATGTAAAGCACATAAATAAGTACGTAAAAGACATGGAAGAAATATAGAGTAAATGACTCAACCTGTTAGTTTGGATAATTCTTTACATCATGAAATACTTTTAGTGTCATGCATATACGTATGAATGTCATGTCGTGCATAGGTACATGTGTTTATAACATCATCAAGACTCTGAGGCATCCCATCATATCATCTCGGCCACTGTGGGCAAAATCATCAACGTATACCGCTGATCAGGTAGTGGTGTGTATATAACGCCATAACCTTTCCCATATCCCATATACATATATATACGTATATATAACGCCATCTGGTCATGGGTCAATGTGCATGTATAAATGCATGAAATATGTTAATAAAATCTCTCGGTACGTCATAAGACCACTATGCCTCTGATTAACACCATGAAATAAACTTTACCAACTTACATATTTTTTAGACCCATGAACAGATGATAGAATAATATGACAAATGGGGAATTAAGAACATAAATATCTCTAGCATTTCTAGGAATAGTGTCATTTATGGAAATTGCGTATTTGCAAGTTTCGTTTGTGTCGTATAGATCATGCCAAAAGAAAGAAGGAATAGCCTTAATTTACCTGGAGTAAGGAAAACTCCGTATAATACTTTTGGAGAAGATTGCACCGTACTCCTATAGAACCGCAAATTTTTTTACGTTGCTACGATTCTAACAAATTCTCGTTGGAATTGAATTTGGAACCGTAAAATTGGATGGAATTAAGCTTCTGTTCTTGTAGTATTTGAACTAGGAAATGATGTATGTTTCTTGCTTTTGGATTGATGAACGTCTCTGTTTCTCTTTTGTCCAAATGAAAATGGAATAAGACTTGTAACAAGTCTTATTTGTTAAATTCTTATAAATCTTAGATAGCCACCTATTCATATTAGACTAAAGAGTCATACCCTTGGTTTTGTGGTTTTCTGCCACGTTTTTCTTTTGGGGGGGGGGGGGGTGGGGGGGGGTAAAATTAATCTTTATCTCATATTTTAATAATTAATTAGGTAATGTCTCGTTACCCGGTAATTAATCAATTGCCCGTATAATTAAGAATTATCTCAAATTACCTAAAAATACTACTCATTTTAATATACTTTATACATTATACTACCATGGTTATATGGTACCTTGCATGGTACTAGTTCATAATTTTCGGGTATTATCGCTCGACCCGTATTTTATCCTAAATTGGCCACTTTCAACGAAACTCATTTTCTTTAATTCATGTACCCTTTATCCTTCAAGACACTTACTTATCGCTTGTTATAAATAGCGTAAATACGTTAATCTCAAGATAATCTCATCCCCGAATTTACATCGATTAACTGAAGACGAAACTTCAACGTACGAAAATGCGGGACGTAACATCTCATTTTCGATCTTATATCAATTTACTTATGGTGTACTTCCACGTACGAAAATATGGGGTGTAACATCATTCCCCCCCTTTGGAAAATTCGTCCTCGAATGTTGATTGATGTACTTATCATTCTTATAATCCATAGCTCTTGCGAATACTTTAGTACTCCTCTTGCCATCTAGGCGACTGTTTTGTGAATGAATCCCAAAAGCCAGGGCATTTCCCCTTTTAAGCCTCTTTCTCATACCACGACTTGTAGTCGGAATACTTCTAATCTCGTAACTGTTGCTACCTTCTGTCATGCAGCCTTTACGACTCTAACTTTGTATGTGCGCCTATGCGACTCTTCTCTTCTCTTTCCTCCAGCTTTTAGTGTAACGACCCGGCCGATCATTTCATGAGTTACCACTCTATTTCTCCCATTTCTGCTTCTTTATGTTTTGTTTAGCTTCATTTCATCGTATCGTGTTTGTTGGTTTGGGTTCGGAGTGGTTTTGTAGAGAAATGAGACACTTAGTCTTTTTTTTGGGAAGCTTTAGTTGGAAAAGTCAACCGGAAATTGACTTGTGAGTAAATGATCTCGGAACTTGGTTTTTATGGTTCGGATAGCTTCGTGAGGTGATTTGGGACTTAGGAGCATGATCGGAATGTATTTTGGAGGTCCGTGATAGATTTAGGCTTGAATTGGCGAAATTGAAATTTTGGCATTTTCCGGTTGGTAGTGGAAATTTTGATATCGGGGTCAGAATGGAATTCCGGGAATTGGAATAGGTCCGTTGTGTAATTTTTGATGTGTGCGCAAAATTTCAGGTCAGTCGGGTGATGTTTGATAGACTTTTTGATCGTTTGCAGAATTCGGAAGTTTTAGAATCCTTAGGATTGAATCCGAGGGTGATTTGGTGGTTCGATGTTGTTTTGAGTGTTCCGAAGGTTGGAATAAAATTGAATAGTGATATATGACTTGTTTGTATTTTTGGTTGAGGTCCCGGGAGCCTCGGGATAAATTCGGAAGGTTGACGGGAAGTTTGCAATTGAAGTTGAGCAGCTTCAGCTGCTGTTCCTGTCATAACCGCACCTACGGATTGGGGACCGCAGGTGCGGTGTCGCAGATGCGTGGAGGAGGTCGCACAAGCGGTTTTGGTCAATTGGAGATAGATCACAGGTGCGGAACTTCTAGCGCACCTGCGGGGCTGCAGGTGCGAGGTTCTAACCGCAGATGCGGTAGTTGGCCCTTAAGTGAAAACCGCAGGTGCGGTTATTTTGACTGCAAAAGCGGTCCGTAGGTGCAATAATTTGTCTGCAGGTGCGGAAATGTCTGTGCAGAAAATATATAAACCCGCCTTCGCGAATTTCAGCTTTGTTCCACCATTTTTAGACGGGTTGAGAGCTTTTTGAGAGTATTTGAAGAGGGATTCAAGGGATAACGCTTGGAGGTAAGATTTTTGAACCCAATACTCGATTCTATGGCATTATCTTACTGATTAGGCTTGAACTTAGTGGGATTTAAGGGTTAATTGAAGGCTAGGGCTTGAGTTTTTGAGAGTTTTCATTGGGGATTTGAAGGGCCATTTGAGGTCTGATTTTGATGTTCTTGGTATGTATGGACTCGTAGGAGGATGAGGATTCTTGTGATGTGATTTATATCGAATTAAGAGACGTGGTCCGGGGGTCGGGTTTGGTTAATTTTGGGATTTTTGATTTAATTTGATTATTTTCACTTGGGCTTTGTTCCTTAAGCGTGTATTAATGATATGTAGTGATTTTGGTTAGATTCGAGGCATTTGGAGGCCGAAAGCGAGAGGCGAAAGCATCGCAAGCTAGATTTTGTCTTGATTTGAGGTAACTAACGCTTCCAAACATGGCTATGAGGGTTCGAAACCCCGAACTATATGTTCTATGATTACTATTGAGGTGACGCAAATGCCAAGTGATGGGCTTGTGGGCGTGCACCATGAGAATCGCGGCCTGGATCACTCCATGGCACCGCTTAGTGACTCTTTCTTGTTGATATCTGTGTTGCAACTATATGGTTAAGTTAATGAGCTGTAAATCATGCTAATTATCATGATAAGGCTTCACGCCAATACTGTTGAGACCTGAGAGGTCGTTTCTTGATGTCATGTCATTTGCTTCATTGATATTCTGTACTCAGTCATGTTCATGCATATTTTATCATGCCTCAGTCTCGATTATTGTTATTTGACACATCATATCATTGTTCGGGCTAGTATCATGACATTTTGAGCCCGTGTGTGTGAGACTGGAGAGCGATGACTGAGTGAGGTCGAGAGCTTGATATTGAGTGACAGTATGGGATCGGGCTGCACGCCGCAGTGAGATATTGATTATGCCTTCGTTGGCTTGTTATAGCTCTTGGGCTAAGAGGAGGCCCTCCGGAGTCTTTACACCCCAGTGAGCGCAGCTGATGATATTGAGGGATGGATTTTCCCTAGACATGGATCTTGTCCGAAGTATTTTTACCTGGAGATGGATCTTCTCCATGGGGCTGGAATGGCCTTCCTCGATACTGGATGACTGCGGTCAGTGATGTGTATATATTCCGGGATGGATCTTCCCTGGGCCGGATGGCCATATACAGTACCGAGTGGTTGAGCACTAATGAGTGGAGGTACACGGAACATTGGTCATGCTATCTGTGCATTGGTACATAGAGATTCCTGATCTTTATATTCTGTATTGTTCAGACTATATTTATTTACTGCGGAGTTTCTACTTGAACTGCAAGCATGTCTACTTTTCTGTACAGTTAAATTATATTACCTGTTGAGGTTTGGTTCGTCACTACCTGTCAGTCCATAGTTTGGGCTTGTGACTTACTGAGTTGGTGTACTCACGTTACCCCATTCACCTTGTGTACAGATCCAGGTATCTCAGAGCACGGTAGCGGCTGTTGACTATTTCAGTCGCGGACTTTACGGAGATAGCGAGGTAGCTGCCTGGCAACCGCAGTTCCACTTTTCTCCTTTTCTATCTTCCTATTAGTACTTTGTTGTATTTCCAGACTGTTTTGGTCTTGTCTTGTTTCAGAAGTATTATAGTGTTGCTCGTGACTTAGTGACACCCGAGGTCGGGCTTGTACTTTTCCGTTTTGTATGACTTTAACTTTATAACTTTATAGGATTTTAGTCGAAAAATTGTTTTACTTAAGGTTTTACATTAAATGATGATTGTTTTGGAAATGAGTTGGCTGGCCTAGTTTCACGATAGACGCCATCACGACTGGGTCGGTTTTGGGGTCGTGACAAGTTGGTATCAGAGCCTAGGTTACATAGGTCTCACGGGTCATGAGCAGGTTTAGTAGAGTCTCGCGGATTGGTACGGAGACGTCTGTACTTATCCTCGGGAGGCTGCAGAGCCTTTAGGAAAAACTTCATATTCTTGAATTCCTGTCGTGCGAATATACTGATTCTAGTAACTAAACTTTTGTTATTCTATTCTCTCATAGATGGTGAGGGCACGTGCTACCGATCAGGACGGACGACCACCAGTACCACCAGTTAGGGCCACTAGAGGCCGAGGACACGGTCGAGGCCGTGGTAGGGGCAGGGGTGTAGCCCACACAGCAGCTAGGGCAGCACTTGCAGATCCACTAGCTGCCCCAGTTCACGATCAGGTCCCAAATGCGGATGCTCCAGCAGGACCAGCTCAGGTACCGACTATGCCTATTGTTATTCCGGGCCTTCAGGAGGCCTTGGCTCAATTTTTGACCGTGTGCACCAGCCTTGCTCAGGTGGTCACAGTTTCTACCACAACAACTACTTCTCAGGCCGGGGGAGGCACTCAGACTTTCGCCGCCCATACACCCGAGCAGGTAGTTCAGGGACTGCAGACATCGGAGGCACCACCAGCCCAGCCGGTTGCACCTACTCAGGATTTTGTGGTTCCAGTTATGCCTAATGATGAGCAGCGTCGATTGGAGAGATTTGGTAGACTTTAGCCTCCGACTTTCAGTGGTGCAGAGGGCAAGGATGCCCAGTGTTTCTTGGACAAGTGTCAGAGGATGTTACGTACAACGGGTATCCTGGAGACCAGTGGGGTCTCATTTACTACTTTTCAGTTTTCTGGAGCTGCCTTCACTTGGTGGGAGGCTTATGAGAGGCGTAGGCCTGTTGGTGCAGCGCCCCTTACCTAGCATCAGTTCTCCATTCTCTTCCTAGAGAAGTATGTACCGCATTCCCGTAGAGAGGAGCTATGTAGGCAGTTCGAGCAGCTGCATCAAGGGGATATGACCATGACGTAGTATGAGATGAGATTCTCCGAGTTGGCATGTCATGCTATCTGGCTAGTTCCCCACAGATAGGGAGAGGATCAGGAGGTTCGTTGATGGCCTCACTTATTAGCTACAGATTTTTCTGACCAGAGAGAGGGTATCTAGAGCTTCTTTTGAGGAGGTGGTTGACATTGCCAGAGAGATAGAGTCAGTTCGCCGCCAAGAGCGAGATGAGAGGGAGGCCAAGAGGCCTCGGTGATCTGGTAATTTTGGTGGTGTTCCTTCTGGAGGTTAGTTTCAGCACGGCAGAGGCTGTCCATTCAGACATGCTCAGCTAGCCCGTTCGGGTCACCGTGGTGGATCATCGGGCCATGGTTCTCATAGTTCACATCAGGGTCACTCATCTCTTAGTGCCCTTCCAGCTCAGATTGACTCAGGCACCATCAATTCAGGGCTCATCTATGCCTGGTTTTTCTAGTGGGTATCCCGGTGCTCGGAGCTCCCTTCAGTCCCCACCGCTATTTGCCGGGAGAGGTTGCTTCGAGTGTGGATATTTGGGTCATATTAAGAGGTTTTGTCCCCGTCTTACGAGAGTTTCATCCCAGCAGAGGAGTCAGCCTTCGGCTTCAGCACTAGTTACTTCCCCGCCTGCCCAGCCAGCTCGGGTTGGAGGCCAGTTAGCTAGGGGTCGCCCTAGAGGGGGAGGTCGATCAGGTGGTGGTCATGCCCGTTTCTATGCCCTCCCAGCCAGACCAGATGTTGTTGCTTCAGATGCTGTGATTACGAGAATTGTCTCAGTCTGTCGTAGAGATGCCTCTGTATTATTTGATCCTGGTTCCACTTTTTCATATATGTCATCATATTTTGCTCGTTATTTGGATACGCCCCGTGAGTCTCTTGTTTCATCTGTTCGTGTATCTACTCCGGTGGGCAATACTGTTGTTGTGGACAGCGTGTATCGGTCTTGTGTGGAAACTATTAGGGGTTTGGATACCCGAGTGGACCTTCTGTTACTTTATATGGTGGATTTTGACGTGATATTGGGCATGGATTAGTTATCTCCGTGCCGCGCTATTTTGGATTGTCATGCTGAGACAGTGACGTTGGCTATGTCGGGTGTGCCACGGATTGAGTGGCGAGGTTCGTCTGATTATGTTCCTAGTAGAGTGATTTCATTTTTGAAGGCCCAGCGGATGGTTGGGAAGGGTTGTCTTTCTTACTTAGCCTTCGTGAGGGATGTCAGTGCAGAGGCTCCTACCATTGATTCAATCCCAGTAGTGAGGGACTTTGCGGATGTGTTTCTTGCCGACCTGCCAGGCATGCCCCCGGACAAGGATGTTGATTTTGGTATTGATTTGTTCGGGCACTCAGCCCAATTCTTTTCCACCGTATCGTATGTCACCGGCGGAGTTGAAAGAGCATCTTCAGGAACTCCTTGATAAGGGGTTTATTCGGCCTAGTGTGTCTCCGTGGGGTGCGCCTGTTCTATTCGTGAAGAAGGATGGCACGATGAGGATGTGCATTGATTACAGGCAGTTGAACAAGGTCAAAATCAAGAACAAGTATCCTTTGCCTCGTATTGATGATTTATTTGACTAGCTTCAGGGAGCGAGGGTGTTCTCCAAGATTGATCTCCGTTCAGGGTATCACCAGTTGAAGATGAGGGACTCGGATATTCTTAAGATAGCTTTCAGGACCCGATATGGTCATTATGAGTTCTTTGTGATGTCTTTCGGGCTGACCAATGCCCCAGCAGCGTTCATGCATTTGATGAACATCGTGTTTCGGCCTTATCTCGACTCGTTTGTCATTGTATTCATTGATGATATTTTGGTGTATTCGTGTAGTCAGGAGGAGCACGCGGAGCATTTGAGAGTTGCATTGTAGAGATTGAGGGAGGAGAAAATTTATGCGAAGTTCTCCAATTGTGAGTTTTGGCTTAGTTCAGTGGCTTTCTTGGGACACGTGGTGTCCAGTGAGGGTATTCAGGTTGATCCGAAGAAGATAGAGGCGGTTTAGAGTTGGCCCAGATCGTCCTCAGCCATAGAGATTCGCAGCTTTCTAGGTTTGGCAGGCTATTACCGTTGGTTTGTTTCAGGGATTTTCATCTATAGCATCACCCTTGACCAAATTGACTCAAAAGGGTGCCCCATTTAGGTGGTCGGATGAGTGTGAGGCGAGCTTTCAAAAGCTCAAGACTGCCTTGACCACAGCTCCAGTGTTAGTATTGCCATTAGCTTCAGGTTCATATATAGTGTATTGTGATGCTTCGAGAGTTGGTATTGGTGTGTGTTGATGCAGGAGGGTAGAGTGATTGCTTATGCTTCTCGTTAGTTGAAGACCCATGAGAAGAACTACCCTGTTCATGATTTGGAGTTGACCGCCATTGTTCACGCATTGAAGATTTGGAGGCATTATCTGTATGGTGTGTCTTGTGAGGTGTTTACTGATTATCGTAGCCTCCAGCACTTGTTCAAGTAGAACGATCTCAATTTGAGGCAGCGGAGATGGTTGGAGCTGCTAAAGGACTATCATATCACTATCTTGTACCATCCGGGGAAGGCCAATGTAGTGGCCGATGCCTTGAGTAGGAAGGCGGTGAGTATGGGCAGTTTGGCATATATTCCTATTGAGGAGAGACCTCTTGCAGTTGATGTTCAGGCGTTGGCCAATCGGTTTGTGAGGTTGGATATTTCGAAGCCCAGTCGGGTCTTAGCTTGTGTGATTTCTCGGTCTTCCTTGTTTGATCGCATCAGAGAGCGCCGGTATGATGATCCTCATTTGCTTGTCCTTAAGGACAAAGTTCAGCACGATAATGCTAGGGATGTGACTATTGGTGATGATGGGGTATTGATGATGCAGGGCCGAATATGTGTGCCCAATGTTGATGGGCTTCGGGAGTTAATTCTGGAGGAGGCCCATAGCTCGCAGTATTCCATCCATCCGGGTGCCGCGAAGATGTATCAGGATTTGAGGCAGCATTATTGGTGGAGAAGAATGAAGAAGGATATTGTGGGATTTGTAGCTCGGTGTCTCAATTGTCAACAGGTGAAATATGAGCATTAGAGACCGGGTGGCTTGCTTCAGCATTCCAGAGTGTTAGTGGGAGCGGATCACCATGGATTTTGTAGTTGGGCTCCCACGGACTTTGAAGAAGTTCGATGTTATTTGGGTGATTGTGGATCGGCTGACCAAGTCCGTGCACTTCATTCCTGTGTGTACTACCTGTTCTTCGGAGCGGTTAGTAGAGATTTATATCCGAGAGATTGTTCACTTGCATGGGGTTCCAGTTTCTATCATTTCGGATAGAGGTACTCAGTTCACTTTGTAGTTTTGGAGGGCCACGCAGCGGGAGTTGGGTATTCAGGTGGAGTTGAGTATAATTTTCACCCTCAAACAGATGGGTAGTCCGAGCGCACTATTCAGATATTGGAGGACATGTTGCGCGCTTGTGTCATTGATTTTGGGGGTTCGTGGCATCAGTTTCTACCGCTCGCGGAGTTTACTTATAACAACAGTTATCAGTCGAGTATTTAGATGGATCCATATAAGGCTTTATATGGGAGACGGTGTAGATCTCTAGTTTGTTGGTTTGAACCGGGTGAGGCTAGGCTTTTGGGTACAGACTTGGTGCAGGATGCTTTGTACAAGGTAAAGGTGATTCAGGAGCGGCTTCGTACAGCACAGTCAAGACAAACGAGTTATGCTGATGGGAAGGTTCGTGATGTGTCTTACATGGTTGGGGAGAAGGTTCTACTGAAGGTTTCACCCATGAAGGGTGTTATGAGATTTGAGAAGAAGGGTAAATTGAGTCCTCGGTTCATTGGGCCTTTTAAGGTGCTTCGGAGCATTGGGGAGGTGGCTTATGAGCTGGCTTTGCCACCTAGCTTGTCGAGTGTGCATCCAGTATTCCATATTTCTATGCTCCGGAAGTATATTGGTGATCCGTCTCATGTTTTGGATTTTAGCGCGGTTCAGTTAGACGGTGATTTGACCTATGATGTGGAGCCAGTGGCTATTTTAGAGCGTCAGGTTCGAAAGTTGAGATCAAAGGATATAGCTTCAGTGAAAGTGCAGTGGAGAGGTCGGCCCGTGGAGGAGGCCACTTGGGAGACCGAGCGGGAGATGCGGAGTAGATATCCTCACCTGTTTGAGGCTTCAGGTATGCTTCTTGACTCGTTCGAGGACGAACGTTTGTTTAAGAAGGGGAGGATGTAACGACCCGGCCGGTCGTTTCATGAGTTACCACTCCGTTTCCCCCATTTCTGCTTCTTTATGTGTTGTTCAGCTTCATTTCATCATATCGCATTGGTTGGTTTGGGTTCGGAGTGGTTTTGTAGAGAAATGAGACACTTAGTCTCATTTTCGGAAGCTTTAGTTGGAAAAGTCAACCGGAAGTTGAATTGAGAGTAAATGATCTCGGAACTTGTTTTTTATCGTTCGGATAGCTTTGTGAGGTGATTTGGGACTTAGGAACATGATCGGAATGTATTTTGGAGGTCCGTGGTAGATTTAGGCTTGAATTGACAAAATTGGAATTTTGGTGTTTTCCAGTTGGTAGTGGAAATTTTGATATCGGGGTCGGAATGGAATTCCGGGAGTTGAAGTAGTGCCGTTGTGTCATTTTTGATGTGTGTGCAAAATTTCAGGTCATTCGAGTGAGGTTTGATAGACTTTTTGATCATTTGCAGAATTCGGAAGTTTTAGAATCCTTAGGCTTGAATCCGAGGGTGATTTGGTGGTTCGATGTTGTTTTGAGTGTTCCGAAGGTTGGAATAAGTTTGAATAGTGATATGTGACTTGTTCGTATTTTCGGTTGAGGTCCCGGGGGCCTTGGGATGAATTCGGAAGGTTGACGGGAAGTTTGGAATTGAAGTTGAGTAGCTTCAGCTGTTGTTCCTGTCATAACCGCACCTGCGATTGGGGACCGCAGGTGCGGTGTCGCAGATGCGTGGAGGAGGTCGCAGAAGCGGTTTTGATCAATTAGAGTTGGATCGTAGGTGCGGAGCTTCTAGCGCACCTGCGGGGCCGCAGGTGTGAGGTTCTAACCGCAGATGCGGAAGTTGGCCCTTAAGTGAAAACTGCAGGTGCGGTTATTTTTACCGTAAAAGCGGTCCGCATGTGCGATAATTTGTCCGCAGGTGCGGAAATGCCTGGGCAGAAACTATATAAACCTGCCTTCGCGAATTTTAGCATTGTTCCATCATTTTTCAGACGGGTTGAGAGCTTTTTGAGAGGATTTGAAGAGGGATTCAAGGGATAACGCTTGGAGGTAAGATTTTTGAACCCAATACTTGATTCTATGGCATTATCTTACTGATTAGGCTTGAAACTAGTGGGATTTAAGGGTTAAAAATTGAAGGCTAGAGCTTAAGTTTTGGAGAGTTTTCAGTGGGGATTTGAAGGGCCATTTGAGGTCCGATTTGGATGTTCTTGGTATGTATGGACTCGTGGGAGGATAAGGAGTCTTGTGATGTGATTTTTATCGAATTCCGAGATGTGGGACCAGAGGTCGGGTTTGGTCAATTTCCGGATTTTTGAGTTAGTTTGATTATTTTCGTTTGGGCTTTGTTTCTCTAGCGTGTATTAATGATATGTATTGATTATGGTTAGATTCGAGGCATTTGGAGGCCGAATTGAGAGGCAAAGGCATCGCGGGCTAGAGTTTGGCTTGATTTGAGGTAAGTAACGCTTCCAAACTTGGTTCTGAGGGTTCGAAACCCCGAACTATGTGTTCTATGATTACTATTGAGGTGACGCAAATGCCAAGTGACGGGCGTGTGGGCGTGTACTATGAGAACCGCGGCCTGGATCATTCCATGACACCGGTTAGTGACTCTTTCTTGCTGATATTTGTGTTGCAATTATGTGATTAAGTTAATGAGCTATAAATCATGCTAATTATCATGTTAAGGCTTCACGCCAATACTGTTGAGACCCGAGAGGTCGTTTCTTGCTGTCATATCATTTGCTTCATTGATATTCTGTACTCAGTCCTGTTCATGCATATTATATCATGCCTCAGTCTCGATTATTGTTATTTGACACATCATATCATTGTTCGGGCTAGCATCATGACATGTTGAGCCCATGTGTGTGATACTGGAGAGCGATGACTGAGTGAGGCCGAGAGCCTGATATTGAGTGACAGTATGGGATCGGGTTGCACGCCGCAGTGAGATATTGATTATGCCTTCGTTGGCGTGTTATTGCGCTTGGGCTAAGAGGAGCCCCTCCAAAGTCTTTATACCCCCAATGAGCGCAGTTGATGATATTGAGGGATGGATCTTCCCTGGACATGGATCTTGTCCGAAGTATTTATACTTGGAGACGGATCTTCTCCATGGGGCTGGAATGGCCTTCCTCGGTATTGGATGATTGCGGTCAGTGATTTGTATATATTCCGGGATGGATCTTCCCTGGGCTGGATGACCATATACAATACCGAGTGGTTGAGCACTTGTGAGTGAAGGTACACGGAACATTGGTCATGCTATATGTGCATTGGTACATAGAGATTCCTGAGCTTTATATTCTGTATTGTTTAGACTGTATTTATTTACTGCTGAGTTTCTACTTGAACTGCAAGCATGTCTACTTTTCTGTGCAGTTAAATTGTATTACCTGTTGAGGTTTGGTTCGTCACCACCTGTCAATCCATAGTTTAGGCTTGTTACTTACTGAGTTGGTGTACTCACGTTACCCCCTGCACCTTGTGCGCAGATCCAGGTATCTCAGGGCACGGTAGCGGTTGTTGTCTATTCCAGTCGCGGACTTCACGGAGATAGCGAGCTAGCTGCCTGGCAACCGCGGTTCCGCTTTTCTCCTTCTCTATCTTCCTATTAGTACTTTGTTGTATTTCCAGACGGTTTTGGTCTTGTCTTGTTTCAGAACTATTGTAGCATTGCTCATGACTTAGTGACAACCCGAGGTCGGGCTTGTACTTTTCCGCTTTGTATGAATTTATCGGATTTCAGTCGAGAAATGGTTTTACTTGAAATGAGGATTGTTTTGGAAATGAGTTGGCTGGCCTAGTTTCAAAATAGGCGCCATCTCGACCGGGTTGGTTTTGGGGTCGTGACATTTAGCCAATCTCTAGGCTTCATTTTGTGAACATATACAAAATTATGTCAAGTTGTCCCTCTGGGCATCATTAGCTTTACTACATCTATGTAGGCCATACTATACCATAATTCTTACTTCGATTTATCATTACTGAGGTCTGCTACCGAACTTCAGGTTACTCTCGTTGCTCATACATGCACAAAGCTAAGTCCTTTAACGCTTCTTCATTATTGTCCATCTTAAGACTGATGGCCCAGTCTCATGTCGTACTTTGCATCTTTTACCCATCCATTGTTGATTAACCTCAACGTTGATCTACAATCATCCATTGATAACTTGAAATTTCTTACGTAATATATTTCCACTGGGGCTTATGTTGTATCGAGGAATAGTTGAAGTGATTTCCATAATCGTATTTCATAGTATCTCGATGTGATTCACCTTATGTGGGTATTTAACCCCGTACAATTCGTGAAATCCTCTTCAAGTCACAACTCAATCGAAGGCCCAAACGTCATCCTTTATCTATCACAATTACGTCCTTATTCCACTACCAGGGCAGCATTCCATCTCTTCTAAATGCTACTAGTCTTAGACTCCTTTGAGTTCATTCTAGCTATACTGAGCCTTCTATAACTTAGAGAACCCACCAGCTCTCTTATTTTCAAGAGCTTAATCCCAAGGACTTATCCATTCTTGTCACCTTTTCACTCACCTTTTCTTATTCTTACTCCTATTTTCCTAAAACCTTGTCGCTCTACCATACTTTAGCTTGCAACCTTTCTTCAACTTGCTTGTACCATAGATATCCTTGTGTTATTTTAGAACATCAAGCGAGACATCACATCATCTCTAACTCCTCTTTACTTTCTTAACTAGATCTCTCGACATTTAAAAATCACAGGTTGGAAGATATGTCACTGACGATGCTGCAATCATTTTTGGACATTGAATCCCAGCGTTTCTAGCCTTTTGTCCGAAGTATGGACAATTCACAACCTTCTGTATTTGAGTATCGCGTACGTTGTTCACCTTTACCGTACTTACCTTAAAATCTTGCATCACATCTTGTATCCCTTTCATGACCTTCCTCCCCCATAGGTATAATTCACATCCATAACTTGAAGCTTTATTATAATACTTGTAACCTCTGGTGTATACATAATCCGGTGAGAGCTTCATACTGACTTCTTATAAGGCTTGTATTCTTCTGATGCCCCTATAGAATATGGCTACTGAACTATCTCTCTTGTACCTCTAATATTTAAGAGTGATCCTGCAATGTTCTCAATCATGAGGTCTATAATTTTCTGGGTCCAATAATCAGACTCCTGATTTACTTAGTTGATGTAACTCTTTAGTTTCCTTTTCCCTCTGACCAACCTTTATGCAGGCTTAAGCTATCTTCCGGTCTGCGGCTTCTGATATTAGCTATTACTTTAGCCTTTCATGGACACTATGGAATATCCGGGGTACAATCTTCTAACAATTCAATCCTTTGTCTATGACCTGGACTCAATTCTTTCTTTTACTTATACCGGAGTCTTCTACAACTGTATGGTTGTCAACATATATGCTGCATGGGTAATACTCCGAAATCTTAAGTGCGTTCATAACGTAACTAACTCTAGATCATTTATCGAATAATTCCTTTTGTTCTTTCTCAACTTTCCTTAAATGAGAGCAATTGCTTTTCCTGGTCATCCTGCCACTTGTTGCATGAATACTTGGCTTATCTTAATGTCCACACATGCCGGATTTTTTTTTGTGCAACTCATATGATTTCGACCATTACTTTTGGTTTCACTTCCCACTCATTAGCCACGATAGGTGCCGGACCACTTTCTTATAGAGTGCGTACAATGTTGTAGTGAGACTACTATTAGAAGACCATTTCTTCTTCGAGTTTCTATGTTTTTTGAAGCCTTCTTCCTTATTTCCCCAGCTAGTCTTTCATTGTAGTACTTAGGGAGGACCCTCTGACTCTTGTAAAGATGTGAGCTTATTACGGACCTTTTGATGCCCATCATTGCTTATAATTATCCGTAGTTACTTACCTCTATGCTCTGGTGCTTGTAGCGCTTCTTCTGAACTAATATTTTGACTGTCTTCCCAATGGCACTCTCTTTTATTCCCGTAACATTCATATGGTACCTTTAAATATCCCAACTCCCTGAATATATCTCAAGTATCGTAATGACATTACTGCGAGGCTGAATTCTCTATGTTGGGGTTCACTATGTTTACCTTGCATGGTCTGCTGATGTGTCTGTAACCTCTTGTGTAGCCATAACTAGGCTCTTCCTGAATCAACTACTAACTACTCGTTAGCCCATCAATATTTCGCGTAATCTTTCTTGGGTTATTTCCTTTGTCTTATCTCTTGCAATGGCTCCTTATTTATGAATAACATCCCGGGTAGGAACCCTTACTTCCTTTCCTTGACGTTGTGCTTGCATACTGTTCTAGAATCGTAGCGTGTTTGTGGGATTCGGATGAGTGCAATCTCATTCCTTTCTCATTTTTATCGCATTCTTCCTTTACCATTTCGAAGTTACTAGAACCACTTAATTCTGACTTAACGTTACATCACTCTATATTCCCCCCTTTAGGGGAGTACTGAGATTTAGAGTTGCGATGATCTACCTATAGATGTTTTACCTCTTCATCTTTGGCGTCATTTTGCATCATTGATGACCCTTACTCGCCTTGTGGTAATCCTTCTGTAGAAAGGATAACAAAATTCCTTACTCACGAGGGTGACACTTAGTGTAACTGACACACATAGTCCCTTAAGCTTATCTTTGCTAACATTGTTTGCTTCTAGGGAAGCGTCTTCCTGAATGACCTTTCTTTGAATTTCTCGTGAATCTTCTTCTATTGTCCATTCTGTTATTGCCAGAACGAAATATGAAATTCTCATGATGCTGACCACTATCAAATCACTCAGCCCCTAATTCAGGTTAGTTTATCTTATTCACCAGCCCATACTAATTGCTATTATTCTGAGGTCTAACTTTTCCTCCTGGTAGTCATGTTAGAGTCACGAACTTATTTCTCAAAGTGAGGATATGATTTTATGGCCTATACTCTTTTGTTGTCTCAAGGCTTGTCACCTCTCGTATTTCCCTTCACTTGACTATAGACTCTGTAATGCTGTCATTTTTCATTTTTTTTTCTACTGTTGTCATCCATGTATCACATCTTACTCATAATACTTCATTAACTCTCTTCTTATTTCCTGCTAGCATTTCTGTCTATCACTTGATTATGAAAACTTCAACAAGATATTGTTTTGCTCTTAGCTCCCCTTTTCTCCATCCATTGGCTCTTTGGGTTGCCTAACATTGTCTCTCTACTAGGGACGGGAGCCATACTTAGATAATATTTATCCCTTCCAAGATTCAAGTGCCTATCTTTGTAGTACCCATATCTAGCTGTACTATTTTAGAGTGCACCCTATGGGTGTCTCACAAGGAGATCTACTAGCACATTTGCAATATCCTTCGGAAATGTCAACTAACGCAAGCAATCCATTCACCAATTTGGGTTACCCTAACCCGAGCCGGATCTTGATATTCCGTCCTTCTCTTAACTATACCTGTTAGTCCCCATAGGGCATAACTGAAATGGGTGTGACCAATTGTACATACCTCTGTTACTGTTGAATATAACTTAAAAAGCTTATATTCCTCTGCCTGAATTATAAACACTGTTAACCTTCATTAACTGGGCGCCTCGTACCATTCTTCATCTTGCTTCTTTTGCTTGTTGAAACTCGTATTTATCTTCTGAATCTCTCATTGTCTTTCACAATAAATGTGGATAGGTATTCTTGCCTTAAGTCTTCTTATCAAGAAGATTACACCTTTCAGTACACCCATGATTTGCTAAAGACCTCACATTTACTTATCGTAGGCATCATACAAAAATCGAATTCATCTGACTCAGCTCTTCCACAGCTATCCCTCTTTCCAACTGTCTTTTCTGATGTAGGTATTATCTTATTATGAATAAAATAGAATTTCAGAATTTGAATTCTTATAAGTGAGCTCTACCACACGATCTAGAGTAAGAAGAAAGAGTGATAGTCCTAAATGCCCTATTGCCTCCTGCTTATAAGTGTGGTGCAAGACACACCCATAAACAAGACTCTACTAGACACGGCTTGTAGACTCCCTAGGACAGAACTGCTCTGATACCACTTTTGTCACAACCCAAACCGATGGGCCGCGACGAGAACCCGGTACCTTACTCAACCGAGTACCAACATAACGTATCTTTTCATATCATACTATCATAGATAACTGAGCCGGAGAGGCTGCCGTGAAATAGGTGGAATACAACGTGTTATACCAACTTATACATAAGACATATGGGCCTCTAAGACCAAAATAACCACTCGTACATTGAACATAGGCTGACAAGGCCATACAATCTTTTACGTACATGACATCTGTCTACAAGCCTCTAAGGATACATAATTGTCATAAAGGTCGGGACAGAGCCCCGCCATACCAAACAATACACATATAAATCATACTGACCAAACAAGCAACTCCGGAGCAAATGGAGTGCACCAACATCTTCCGCTGAGCTAATCGCCTACTTGGAGGACTCTAGACCTATCTATCGAGACCTGCGGGCATGAAACGCAGCGTCCCCAGGCAAAAGGGATGTCAATACGAATAATGTACCGAGTATGTAAAGCACATAAATAAGTACGTAAAAGACATGGAAGAAATATAGAGTAGATGACTCAACCTGTAAGTTTGGATAACTCTTTACATTATGAAATACTTTTAGTGTCATGCATATACGTATGAATGTCATATCCTGCATAGGTACATGCGTTTATAACATCATCAAGCTTTTGCGGGCATCCCATCATATCATCTCGGCCACAGTGGGCAAAATCATCAACGTATACCAGCTGCTCAGGTGGTGGTGCGTATATAACGCCATAACCTTTCTCATATCCCATATACATATATATACACGTATATAATGCCATCTGGTCATGGGTCAATGTGCATGTATAAATGCTTGAACAACAACAACAACAAACCCAGTTTGTCATGTGGGGTCTGGGGAGGGTAGTCTGTAGCAGACCTTACCCCTACCTAATGCAGGTAGAGAGGCTGTTTCCAATAAACCCTCGGCTTAGGATGGGCAAGAAGAAGAAGAGGGAATCAAGGAAGGAAAACAGTATCCAATAATAGCAACACAGAATACAATACCTGAGGCGAACAAAACCACATACCGAAACAAAAATCAAAGAATATGAAGGGAAATGCATGCTACTAAGCCTGTTGGTGAACACTATAAACTACCTACTAACCTTCCACCTTAATTCTCGACCTCCACACCCTCCTATCAAGTGTCATGTCCTCAGTGAGCTGAAGCAGCGCCATGTCCTGCCTAATCACTTCTCCCCAGTACTTCTTAGGCCTACCTCGACCCCTCCTCAAACTCTCAATGGCCAACCTCTCACACCGCCTGACAGGGGCATCAATGCTTCTTCTCCTAACATGTCCGAAACATCTCAGCCGCGACTCTCGCATCTTGTCCTCCACGGAGGCTACTCCCACTCTATCCCGGATAGCTTCATTCCTAATTCTATCTTACTTGGTACACCCACACATCCATATCAACATCCTCATCTCTGCTACTCTCATCTTCTGCACGTGGGAGTTCATGACTGGCCAACACTCAGCCCCATACAGCATAGCGGGTCGAACCACGCTCGATAAAACTTACCCTTAAGTCTTAACGGCACATTCTTATCACATAGAACACCAGAAGCGAGCCTCCACTTCATCCACCCCACTCCGATACAATGTGTGACATCTTCATCAATCTCCCCGTTACCCTGGATAATAGACCCGAGATACTTAAAACTCGCTCTCTTGGAGATAACTTGAGCATCAAGCTTAACCTCTACGTTTGCATCATGGGTCTCACTGAATTTACACTCCAAGTATTTTGTATTGGTTCTACTCAGTTTGAAACCTTTAGACTCCAAGGTCTGTCTCCAAACCTCCAACCTCGTGTTAACTCCGCTACGCGTCTCGTCTATCAACACTATATCATTAGCGAATAGCATGCACCAAGGCACCTCCCCTCGGATGTGACGCGACAGTACATCCATCGCCAAGGCAAACAAAAATGGGCTAAGAGCCGATCCATGGTGCAACCCCATCACCACAGGGAAATGGTCCGAGTCACCACCCACAGTCTTCACCCGAGTATTAGCATCATCATACATATCCTTAATCACCCTAATGTACGCTACCGGAATGCCGCTAACCTCCAAACACCTCCACAGGACCTCCCTCGAAATTTATCGTATGCCTTCTCCAGGTCAATAAACACCATCTGTAAATCATTTTTCCCTTCCCTGTACTGCTCCACTAATCTCCTTACCAAATGAATCGCTTCCGTAGTCGAACGCCCCGACATGAATCCAAACTGATTCTCGGAAATAGACACGCACCTCCTCACCCCGACCTCCACCACTGTCTTTCAAACCTTCATAGTGTGACTCAATAACTTGATACCTCTATAATTGTTGTAATTTTGGATTTCACCCTTGTTCTTGTAAAGCAGAACCATTGTACTCCACCTCCATTCTTCGGGCATCTTCTTTGCCTTAAAAATAACATTAAACAGCCTAGTGAGCCACTCTAAACCTGCCCGCCCCGCGCTCTTCCAGAATTCCACCAGGATTTTGTCTGGCCTCGCTGCTCTGCCCCTGCGCATCTTATGCATCGCTCCTTTCACCTCATCTACCGTAATCTGCCTACAGTATCCAAAATCCCGCCGACTCTCAGAGTGCTCCAAGTCACCCAGCAAAATGCATCTATCCCCCTCCTCATTCAACAGTTTATGGAAGTATGTCTGCCATCTTCTCCTAATGAGCACCTCGTCCATCAACACTTTACCATCCTCGTCCTTAATGCACTTGACTTGGTCTAAGTCACGGGCTTTCCTCTCCCTCACCTTGGCCAACTGGTACAACCTCTTGTCCCTACCTTTGCCCTCGAGCTCCTCATACAAACGAGCAAATGCTGCGTTCTTAGCCGTTGCAACTGCTAACTTTGCCTCTTTCTTAGCCTTTATGTAACACTCCCGATAAGTCCTTTTTTCCTCCTCGTTTGTACTCTCTACTAGCTTCAAATAAGCAGCTTTCTTAGCTTCCACTTTACCTTGAACCTCTCTATTCCACCACCAGTCCCCTTTATGACCCCAGGAGAACCCTTCGTGACCCCTAAGACCTCTCTAGCAGCTACCCTAATGCAATCCGTAGTCATGGACAACATACTAGACGCGTCCCCCATACTCATCCAGGCCCTCATATCCAATAACTTCTCTTCTAACTCCTAAGCTTTGTTCTTGGTCAAGTTACCCCACTTGATCTTAGGTTGCCTGCAGCCCTCCCTCTTCCTCCAACTCCTCTTGATCTCCAGGTCCATAACTAGGAGCCTATGCAAAGTCGTGAGGTGCTCACTCGGGATGACCTTGCAGTCAGTGCATAGATCTTTATCGCATTTCCTACAGAGAATATAAATGCATGAAATATGTTAATAAAATCTCTCGGTACGTCATAAGACCATTATGCCTCCAATTAACACCATGAAATAAACTTTACTAACTTACGTATTTTTGAGACCCATGAACAGATGATAGAATAATATGACACATGGGGAATCATGAACATAAGCATATCTAGTATTTCTACGAATAGTGTCATTTATGGAAATTGAGCATTTGCTCGTTTCGTTTGTGTCGTATCGATCATGCTAAAAGAAAGAAGGGATAGCCTTAACATACCTGGAGTAGAGAAAACTCCGTATAATATTCTTGGAGAAGATTACACCGTACTCCTGTAGAACCACAATTTTTTACGTTGCTACGATTCTAACAAATTCTCGTTGGATTTGAATTTGGAACCGTAAATTTGGATGGAATTAAGCTTCTGTTCTTGTAGTATTTGAACTAGGAAATGATGTATGTTTCTTGCTTTTGGATTGGTGAACGTCTCTGTTTCTCTTTTGTCTAAATGAAAATGGATAAGACTTATAACAAGTCTTATTTGTTAAATTCTTATAAATCTTAGATAGCCACCTAATCATAGTAGACTAAAGAGTCATTCCCTTGGTTTTGTGGTTTTCTACCATGTTTCGTTTTTGGGGTGGGGGGAGACTAATCTTTATCTCATATTTTAATAATTAACTAGGTAATGTCCCGTTACCCGATAATTAATCAATTACTCGTATAATCAAGAATTATCTCAAATTACCTAAAAATACTACTCATTGTTAATATACTTTATATATTATACTACCGTGGTTATATGGTACCTTTCATGGTACTAGTTTATAATTATCGGGTATTATCGCTCGATCCATATTTTATCGCAAATTTGCAACTTTTAACGAAACTCGTTTTCTTTAATTCATGTACGTTTTATCCTTCATGACACTTACTTATCGCTTGTTATAAATAGCGTAAATATGTTAACCTCAAGATAATCTCATCCCCGAGTTTACGTCGATTAACTGAAGACGAAACTTCAATGTACGAAAATGCGGGACGTAATATCTCATTTCCAATCTTATATCAATTTACTTATGGTGTACTTCCACGTACGAAAATATGGGGTGTAACAATTAAATCTACACATAAAATATTTAGATCTTCAAGAAATTTCTTCAAGAACTCATAGGAGGATTTTGCAAGATTTCTTCCAAAAAGGTAATCCTACACCCTTCGACTTACATGTATGGATTTATTATGTGAAGATGAGTATGAATTAAGTATTGAAACTCATGGCACGGTGATTGAAAGCCATAAATTTTCATTTTAAATACATCACCATGGTAGAGATTGAAAGGTAATTAATTTACGTAATTTGTTGGTTGGGTGTGGATGAATGGTAGTTGGATGAACTAGTTCTATGGCTAAGAGATGTAGGGATTTATGCACTTTAGGTGTTTGATAAAATGCCTAAATGACCTAAAACCTATAAATTTTACTAATATTGGTCTAATTGAATTATGTTGATGTAGATTAAAGTTTTAAGAGTAGTTGTAGGTTTTAATATCACTAAAGAGCTGAATCAAGAAAGCTCGGTTTGTAGCGATTTTTGCCGAGGGATTTTCAAGGAAATATTCATCTGGATCCGAGCCATTCGGAGTTGGATAATCGCGGAAAAGGCTTACCAGTGGATTGAGTTAACGTGTTTTGAGGTAAGTAACACTTCAAAAACTTGGAGCTGAGGGTATAAATCCCTGAATTACGTGTTATATGATTGGTATGGAGGTGACGCACATGCTAGGTGACGAGCTTGTGGGCGTGCACCATAGAAGTTGTGACTTAATTGATTTGTGGAGTTGCATAACCAAATAATCATATCATTATCCACATATCCTCCACGTGTTAGAGCAATTGATCTGAGACTCATATTAAAGATCATGTTTAGGCCACGTGCCGATATTTTTGGGACCCACAGAGGTCGTGCTATTGTTGATTAATTGTTTTAAAATGTAATTTTGTACTCAGTCACATCTAATATTTGCATATCATATCTCAGTCTCTGTTGCCACTCATTGATAGATCATATCATTATGTCGGGCTGATTTACATGACATTGTGAGCCTGAGAGACTAGAGAGGTTAATGACTGAGTGAGGCCGTGTCACAGCACAAAAATAACTAGTCGCGATGGAACCTAACTCGATCCGCTAAATAAGCCAATAAATAGAAAATACAATCCAAAAGAGATTATAGGAAAGTAGTAAAGAATTAGCTGGACATTTACAAATTGACCCAAGAACTGGTAGTATGACTCATGAGCTTCTAAGACTTGGAATTTACAAAGTTGGTACAAATAATTACACGATCTGTTTGAAATTTACATAAACAGATTACCAAAATCTAAGCTACCAAGTACAAGTGTCAGCTATATCCGAAATGCACGAGCATCATCAGAGTCAGCACCCGACATCACCAGCAGCTCCACTCCAAAAATTTGTATGCAATGTACAGAAGTGTAGTATCAGTACAATCGAACCCATGTACTGGTAAGTGTTTTGTCTAACCTCGTCGAAGTAGTGACGAGGCTTTTTATTTTTTTGTTAAAAGATACTTTTTGATAAAACCTGCACAGTAAATCAGCAATAGAACTATACTACAATATAATAGAGATGAATACATGAAACGGATACGCAAAGCAATAATCGAGTGTTAACAGAGATCACAATCTCGCATCTTCAAATACCTCGACCAATCCTTTCCTTAGAATGAAACCAATAAACAACAACTGTCACTTCTTAACTTTCGTAGCATGAGAAATGTGCTCAGATATCAAGTCAATTGCACGGCAACACCCTTCGTGCTTTTATCTTATCCTCACCCGATTTACGTATAACAGAACCAACCAGATAACAGAAATGCCGATAATAGGAATTACAAAGTAGGAAATACACAAGTAGCTATACTGAACGGGGATATATATGTAGGCAACAGTAAAAGACTAGGTGGAAAGTATGTGAGTGATGACAACAATTGGAAACAAGGAATATCAACTTCAACTAACTAGCATGATGGAGGCCTAAGTACAGATATAGCAAATAAGAAGGAAGCACACGATCTTTACAAGTTAACTAGTAGAGGCATGAATGACTAGCATGGTGGAAGGCTTGTACCAAGTGCAACAGAATAGATACGACATGAGTGTAATTATAAAAGCAGAAAAATAGGCATGATATTTGCAAGTTAAAGAAGTGGAAAATATGAGCGACACAACAATAATTGATATAGAGATAAATGACAGAACAATAGCAACAAGTCACATCAGATCTGAAATTGCGACAATAACAGCTCAAGGTAAAAACTTAAATATATACATGGGAAAACAGATATCACAACATAATGCATGTCCCTCATCCTCGCCTGCACGAAAACACCCATCGTGCATGACCTCACGATGATATAAAAGCGTAACAGTATAGATAAAATATCACAACATCACCCTTCGTGCTTTACACTCTCAAAAATGGCACGGCATCACCCTTCGTGCTTTACACTCACATAACATGGCACGACATCACACTTCGTGATTTTACTCTCAATATATGGTGCGGCATCACCCTTCGTGCTTTACACACTTCCTCACATGATAATGTACAAACAATGGAACGGCATCACCATTCGTGCTTTACACTCTTCCTTACGAAGCATATGTATATCAATGACAAACAAGGCAGGAAGCATAAATAACATCAAGGGAGTGTTTTTAACGGATATTCCAAACAAATCCCAATCACAACTTTCCAAGCCAACAATGGTCAAATAAACCCTCAAGAACTGTATTATTTAAATACTTCCACAAATCTCACAAATGATCCACAATACAAGTATAGAATCTAGTATCTCAAGAAGATCGGCTGTAGCGTTGTATTAATGATTACGCCTAGGGATGACCGAATTAGACACATCAATGTATTCTCAGAATCTCATCAAATTTGATCAAGTTATAATAGGATAAGTCTAGATTTCTAACATTTAATACTATTTTCTTAACATCTAGAAGTCAAGTGAGGCATGAATCAAGAATGTCACGTAGTTCTACAAGACATAGTTATAACATAATCTACCCCGAGCATGATTAACCCCGGCACATACATATACGCTCGTCACCTCATATATGTATCACCCTCGAATGTAGCAAACAGTGTCAAATAGGAGGAAAAATTCCCTCAACAAAGTTAGGAGCTGACTGAAACCTGGCAAATTTATAGACACTGAACATAATATCAGGTCGACTTGCAGTTAGATAAAGCAGTGAGCCAATCATTCCCCGATACTTAGTTTCATCAACGGGGATTCCCTGTTCATCTTTGTCTAGACTCGTTGAAGGACTCATTGGTGTGCCGATGCTTTAGCATTGCTCATGCCAAATTTTTGAATCAGTTCCTTTGTGTAACTGGTTTGACATATAAACATTCCTTCTTCAGATTGTTGGATTTGAAGTCCAAGGAAAAATGTTAGCTCTCCCATCATGCTCATTTTGAATTCACTTTGCATAAGATTTGAAAATTTCTTGCACATAAGAGGGTTAGCACTACCAAATATAATATCATCAACATAAATCTAAATAATGAGATTACCTTCTGATGATCTTTTAATTAACAGGGTAGTGTCTACTTTACCTCTTGTAAAGACATGATCAATAAGAAATGAACTAAGTCTATCATACCATGCTCTTGGAGCTTGCTTTAGTCCATATAGTGCTTTGGTGAGCTTATAAACATGGTGGGGAAACTTTGAGTTCACAAATCCAGGAGGTTGCTTAACGTATACTTATTCCTCAAGAAATCACTTTTGACGTCCATTTGAAACAGCCTGAATCCCATAAATGATACATATGCCAGAAGAATTCGTATAGACTCCAGATGAGCTACTGGAGCGAATGTTTCGTCATAGTCAACTCCTTCCTATTGTGAATAACCCTGAGCAACTAATCTGGCTTTGTTTCTTGCCACTTTTCCATCCTCATTCAATTTATTTCTGAAGACCCACTTTGTTCCAATTACAGAAACATTTTCAGGTTTGGGTATCAGTTTCCACACTTGATTTTTGCCAGATTGATCTAACTCTTCGTGCATTGCTTATACCCAACTTGAGTCTTTTAGAGCTTCCTCTATCTTTTTTGGTTCAATATGAGAGATTAATGCTATGTTTGCTTTCTTTTTGAGAGCTCCCCTGGTATTCATTCCTTCATTTGGATCCCCTATGATGAATTTTTGAGGATACTCAGGTTCGCTTCTCCATTCATTTGGACGAACAACATTAGTAGTCGACTCCTTCGGATGATCTGGTACACTGCTGCTTACTTCATTAGTTGACTCTATCGTAGCATCAGGTTTATCAGTTGAGATTTGCTTGTCCCCTGAATTTCTTGAGCTTGATCTTCATCACCTGCAGTAATTCCTTTCTCGACCGAGGGGTTATTTTCATCGAATATAACATGTACAGATTCTTCCACACATAATGTGCATTTATTATAGACTCTAAAGGATCTACTATTTAATGAGTGGCCTAAAAAAATACCTCCATCACTTCTTGGATCGAATTTTCCAAGATTGTCCTTACCGTTATTGTGAATAAAACACTTACTTCCGAAGGGATGAAAGTAACTAATATTAGGACGTTTACCTTTCCATAATTCATAAGGAGTCTTCTTCAGAATGGGCCTTATGAGACATCGATTGAGAATATGACATGTTGTACTTACGCCTTCTGCCCAGAAGTGATTTGGCAGTGAATGATCTAGTAACATGGTTCTTGCCATGTCTTGGAGGGTTCTATTTTTCCTTTCAACAACTCCATTTTGCCGAGATGATCGTGGTGCAGAGAAGTTGTTGACACCCAATTTTTCCCTATATATTTTTTTCAATATGCAAAATAACTTCAAAATGGTATATATATGTATATATAAGTCTATCCAAGTGTTTCATTACTTTTCCTCTATTTTAAAAAAATTTTAAATCTATTTATTCTCCTATTTTATCCATAAAAATCCAATTATTGCTTCCAAAATTATCATTTTGGTGATTCACTTATTGCACTTTTATATCTATACTAAAATATAGCCAAGGGAATTTTTGCACATTTTTACAAATTTATTTAGTATTTTTAAAGCTAAATTGCATATAAGTGCAATATTAGCCTCTTTTAAGATTTAACTGCGTTTATATTCATACAATTAAGTACGGTATTTTTAAGTAATTAATTATGTGTCATAAATTATTTTAGTACCATTAATTTATTTTCAGAAATTATTTTATTATTTTTATAAATCAAATGGGGAAAATGGCTATTTAAAATCTAGCCAGATTTCATTTCAATTATGGCCTAAATTCTACCCCAATTTACCCCGACCCAATTCCTACTCATACCCGACCCCAACCCAGTTAAACTGACCCATGCCCGGATCCCCACCTAACCCTTTAAATCTTAGCCGTTGATCATTTTGATCAACGGCCACCGGCTCCCCTTTCCTAATTAAACCCAAAAGGCCCCCCAAACCTAATTCATTGTTCACAATCCGCCGCCCTTGAACTCTTCTTCTCTCCCAAACCCTCTCTATAACAACCCTAAACCCTAGCTGCCGCCATCCTAATCCACCTTAATCCATGGCCTTTGAGGTCATCGGAGACTTGTACCAGCCTTCCATGGCTTCTACGTGTTTAGTTCTGTGGTCTCATGACCAGACTCTGAAGGGGATTTGGTCCAGTCTTTGCTCGATGACCTTTCTCCGGTCATCTCTGACCTTTCTCCGGCCAGCTATGGCCATTCGAGTCAGACCTTTGACTCTCCTGTTTAGATCGGTAACTTTGAAAGCCTCTCTCACCTTTTCTGTGTTCTTCTGAAACCCTAATCTCTAAGGCCTTTTCGACTTCGTTCAGGTCTACCTTAGATCCATGCTTGCTATTAGTTTTTAAACGCATTCTCGAAGCTTCTTTAATTTTGCTTTCAAAAAAAAGACTCTTCATCTTCTCCGATTAGGGTTTTTCTTCTAAATTATTTGAAGCATCTTCTCTGATCTTAACGTGTTTCTGATTTTATTATGTTTTGCTCTTGTCGTTCTCCTATCTGAGTTTAGGATGTTTAAAACCCTAATTTCTTTGGGTTCATTCGAGTTTCTGAAACTGTTTGCTAGTATTTGTTCGATTTATTTGTTGTTATGCTTGCTACTGTTAAAGAAAAGCCTATGTCTTTGGGTTTGAAACTGCTTGTTTGAATACCTGACTTGATTTGAAGTTCCTTTGTTTCGGTATCTCTTTTCTTTATGTGACTCCTCTGATTCTGGGTTCTTACTATCTTTGAAACTCGACTATGCTTAGAAACCCTAACTTTTCATAAGGGTTTTCTCATCTGTTATTATGAGACCCTCTGCATGCTTCTGATACTCTATTTTTTCTTCACTATTGACTCAACATGACTTGACCTACTAGACTAGCATGCTTCAAATGTTTGCTGAACTTTGTGCTACTATTGCATGCTGTTTCTTTTGCCAATAGTTTGTCCTCACATGTCTATTGTTTGTGCACTCTATTTATATGCTGAGGTTCCTTCTTTGATTGATTTTCCATCTTGGGACTGGTTTCAAAACTTCTCTTTTTGCAGACTCTTATTTCACTCGCGTGTTAAAGTAATTGATCCATTTTCTTATTTTGCCATACTGAATCTTTTTCCCAAAATAAGTGTATCTCCGTACTTGGACTCGATTGCTTACTTAATGTTTTACTACTTCTTTTTATGGTAATAATTAGTCTACCTACAAACTGATTTTCTTTCCTTCTTTTGAACCTGTTAGCCCTATTAAACAAGTGATTCCTCAATTAAAGGGGAATCACTTGGTTGATTGATTCTGACTATTGAGTGTTTCCATATTTGTATTGAACTTTACTTATTGCCTTATTTCTCACATGTTTTCAAAAACTATAAAAACCTACCTCCTTTTCTTTCAAAGGGAAGGAAAAAAACACAAGGAATAAAACACTTGAGTTCAGACACACACTCCAGTAAAATCTCTCTCTTTTCTCTGTTGCTACTTGTGGTGCTGCCTTACCTAGCCGGCTGAAAGACAAGGCTAGGCCGTGGGAAGCTTGCTTACTCTTTCTCTGCATTTGCATCTTTACTGCTATGTTCTAACTAATTTTCAGCATCAACAACAACATGTTTCTTTACTATTTCCTGCACCCTTGCTTGTTTCCTGTTTGTATTTAATCAAGTTCCATTGTTAAGCATGCTGTAATCTGCCCTTTCTATTCTGGATTAATGTTTTCTTATAAATTTTGTCACTTATTATGGCTTATGAATCCTAAACCCCCAATGTGTTTAGTATCTGTGGTTGGTTTGGGGCATGACAGCATTGGACATTGCTATGCATGACCAAAACCTGATCCCCCTGGGATTATAACCTCCGTGTCCCCTCTATATGTTGTGTGTTCTGATTGGTTTATAGGCATGCCAGCACCTTCTATTGCTGTGCATGCCCAAATCTGATCCATGCCTAAGGATATATGCTCTTTGCAATATATTCCCAAACCCCTGACCCCTTTGTATGAAATTATGAACTCTGTGCTTTACTACTACTGTTTTCCCATCATCCCTTTCCCCTTCCTTTCTCCCCTCAATTTTTAAATCTCTATTCTTGCACTTCCACCATATTTTTAGACTTAAGTTCTGCCCCTCTTGTGTGAACCTTGCCTTGGGACCCATGAGCTCCCTCTGAACTTGGACACATAAGGGCTGGCCCTTCCACACTACACTCACCTCTATCTGGTTCTATGAACCTGGGTGTAAGCACTGCCCGGGGTCCTTTGAGAGCCCTAGGGAACTCTCACACACCCAGGTCTGAGAAAGGCTTTGAAACAAGTGGTATTTGAGGCATTTTGTTCCATAACTCAGAGAGGAAGTCAGAATCAGGCTTCCTATGGTTGTATTTTCCTATTTTTCTTTTATATTTTCTTGATGTAATTCAGCAACTGGTCTGTAATAATTTGTAATAAACATTTAGGGTCGGCTAGTGGAAAAGGGATGGGTAATTATGCATGCTCAAGGGTAGAAAACTTGCCCATAGGATTTGTGTTCTGAATGATTCAATTCTGCATTTAGAAAGCATGCCTATAGTACTGATTTTAAATCCTGCGTGTTCAATTCTGCATTTAGACACCATGTCTATAGGATTCATTTCAAATTCTGCATGTTCCACTTCACATCTAGATAACCTGCCTATAGGACATTATTTAAAATTCTGCACACTTGTTACCACTTAGACATCATGCTCTCGGATCTAAGCTATAAGCAGGTATCATGTTCATAATGTTAAAATCAGTATAATAAATAGAAATCATGCCTATAGGAATTCCCAAGTAAAAATCCTGCCTGTTTCCATTCTACGTTCAACTAGATATATCATTCAACTATATATCATGCCCATAGGGGTTAAAATCAGCATTTAGATATCATGTCTATAGAGGATTAAAATCAGCAATAGTAGATACCATCGTTTGCAGAATCTAAAACTAGTCTAATTTACAATCAGTCTATTCTGAACCAGTTTTTTTAAGTAACCTAATCTCCTCTCATTGACACGGTTTAGCAAGCATTCAAACCGCTCGTTTTTAGATTTGCTACTGCTTTGCCACATTCTGAATCAATAATAGATACCATGCTCATAAGATCTCACCCAAATACTTAGACAAACCTTAGGTAATAATAACAAATAAAACTGAGCCCGCTTCTGTTAGCTAGTAAATTGCTACAACCAGCAGGCAGGCCTGATTCGGACTTCTTATCTGAGTTACGTAATAAATGGGTCTGCTTCAACAACTTAAACTCCCCTTTTGCATTAGTATTTTTAGATTCAGACCTTTGATTTGAGTCATGCTACTTGGTTGCTTTGCTTGAGGAGGTATACATGAGCCTTCAGTGTGTACGTGCTTTCCCTTTTAACGTGCTGTCCTATGTGTTTTGTATGTCGCCTTAGCTTTTTCACCTTTGAAACCTCAAAGTCAGCCTAATATCCCTCCCCTTTAGTATTAGTAGTTCTAAGTGCCTCCGGGACTGATAGGAATGGGACGGGTAATAGCATGCAATAGTGGTCGAGACCAATCCGCGCTTTAGTACCTTAACGGGGTGGGAAGGGTAGATATGGATATGATGACCGGTGCGCTAATACCACGTGTATCCCCTCTTTTGAGGAGTGATTACCGGGTATTGCATTGATGTGATCCATATTACAAATAAACCTAGGACCCCCTCCCCTCTCTTTCTTTGCCTTTAAAGCATTATGACTTCTTTTCAAAAAAATCAGCTTTTTTAATGATTGCTCTATTTTACTTCCAAGCGTTTGTGTATTAAAATCCCCTCTTACTTGAGCCTTATCTGCTTACATGTTAATTGCGCCAAATTCACAAAGAACAATCTGGCCGGGAACCACACTAGTGGATCCTGAGGGGTGCCTAACACCTTCCCCTTAGGATAATTTCAAGCCCTTACCCTATCTCTGGTTATCAAACAGATTCAAAAGTGAACCTTGTAGGTGTCCTAATGCACCATAAATCATTAGGTGGCGACTCTTCAAATGCAAAACCCAGTTCCCAAAAGGAACGAGTTGCCCTATACCCCAAATGTCACAAACCCGATTCTCCCGATGCAAAGAGGGAAAAAAGGGGGCACGACAGCATGACGACTCTGCTGGGGATTTTTAGGCTTTTACCATTTTAGATTATTCTTGTGAATTTATACCCCTCCCTATGTGCAATTATTTGTTTAATTCCTTTAAGCATTTAATTTCTTCTTTAAAGCAAAACTGACGTGTCTTCCTTGTTTTCTTTACTTTATTGCTTTAAATTATGAAACTACTGTATTTATCGCTTCCTTAATGTGCAAATACATGTCAACATGATTTCTTTTTAATTATTGCATAATTATGCTCAACATCATACTCCACTCGTGTCAAAATAAATACTATAGCAACGCTTATAATAAGTGGTTTCACTCTTCCTATATCATTACCCCCTAAATTCTGAAAGGCATATTTGCAGTAAAACCAGTCGATCAACGGTGTAGTCGACGGTTCCGTGCTTCCCCCCCTAAGTTGTTCGCTCAAGGGTACCAGTCTAAAACCCCATAGAAACCTTACTCTGTTTAAATTATGCATGCATCATGGTCAAACCTAGCCGGGTCAGTTATGTTGTCCACATAATGATCCTTTAAGATAGCCCTGTCCAAAGTCCACTGGGTTTCCCTAAACCCAAACGGACATCATCACGTTCTGTGCATTTATTTGGAGAACTAAATGCCTAATGTTAATTGTTGATGTTAAATAGTCGAGTCTGGTGGGGGTAACGTCTAACCCTTCTGTTTTGCAGATAATGAGGCACGAAATCCCCAGATTCGGCATGGTTACCAACATCCACCCAAGACTGCTAAGCTGGTAGAAAGATCTTCACTCTAGTGATCAAACTCTCGTCCGAAAATATCTAGGAAATCTACCTTCCCTCCTGGAGATCCAACCCAATAACAAGATCATAGAAGCTGCCACACTATTTTGGGATTGTGAAAGGGCTGTGTTCCGCTTTGGGGACATCGAAACGACACCCTTGCTAGAGGAAATAGGAGGATTAGCCGGTTTGGTGTGGGAAACTCCGGGTTTGCTAATGCTTGAGAACCGCAAAGGTAGGGGCTTCCTTAAAATGATGGGTTTGAAGAAGAATCCAGAGTTAAAATGCTTGAAGGATTCATACATTCCTTTTGATTACTTGTATGAAAGGTACGGTCACAGCAAATCTTACCGTACCTACTCTGGCGAATTTGCCGTCCCATCTTTGGGACACATCCATCACAGAGTTTTCGTCTTCATGTTCTGTTTCCTGGGGCTGGTCGTGTTTCTAATGAAGAAAGCAAGGATCCACACCAGGCTGGCTATGGTAACAAAACCCTAATGGAAGGGATTGATGGGCAGGAGTTCAGTATTGTACCCATGATTATCGCAGACATATACCGAGCTTTGGAGAAGTGTCAGCGAGGAGCAAAAAACTTTGAAGGTTGCAATCTATTACTCCAACTCTGGCTCATGGAACATCTCCAGAGAGGCGAATATCGACAAGAAATCCGGCATAGGGACTGGGATGATCACATCGCTTTCCATCACCCAAAGCGAATGAATTACATCCCCGACATGTTTGCTCAGCCAGAGGATGCCAAAGGATGGGTTGAACTATTTGATAATTTAACCGAGGAAAAAATTCAGTGGATGTTCGAATGGTTTCCAACGGAGGAATTCATTGCCCGATCAAGAGACGCGCCTTTCCTGATATTGATTGGTCTCAGGGGGACACACCCTTACGTCCCACTTCGGGTTATGAGGCAAGATGGTAGGAAGTAGGTTATACCCAGGGTCGACAAGATGAGTCATTTCCGAGCTGACTTCCAAGAGGATGATAGTCTTTACAAGTGCCAGGCACAACATATGTGGCACTGCAAGATCATAATGGGGAGAGATACCATCGATCCAGACAGGTATCATGTTGGTTGCGCTCCTTTCTACTCAGGTTGGTTGGAAGACAACCATGATGGTCTGGGCTAGCCAGGGTTTGCTCGAGGTCACAGGATAATAGATGGAAGAGCCGAGGCACAGGTCAAATACAACTAATTACGCAAGAGAATCCGGGAGTATGAAAGCGAGCACCGCGAGATACAAGAGCCCAACCAAAAGCTAATTGAGGAATGGAAGGACATGGCTGTCAGTGCCAACAAGCGACTGGGATACTTGGAGCGAGGCATAGTGGAGTTGGAGAGAAAGTTTTTCAAGAGGGTCGAAGATTGCCAAAATGCTGAAGGAACCGAAGGCGGATATCTTGCCAGGGCCTACCTGTTGCTGGGACTTCGCGAGTTGGGGAAGCTGTTCGACGGAGCAAAGGATGCCGAATCTGGGGAGGGTCCTTCTGGGACCAAATAGATAGGAGTTTATCTTTCCGCTTTATAAAGTGTAATGAGGCCAATGGCCATTAGTGATTTCATTTCTTGTTTATTTAGTGTCATTTTGGGATTCGTCTTTTTTTTATCAATAAAATGAAGCATTTAGCATTCTAAGTTCTCCAAATCGACTTGTCGCTAGGCCTACCTCGGGCATAAAGAGGTCCCCAAATTAGGGCGCGCTTTATATTCCCGCACTATGTGTTTAAATACTGCAATACTTTTTACGATCCTCACTAACTTGGTTACCTTTTTGTTTTATTTTTTTTTGTTTTGTTACTCCCCTCCCAAAAGGTTAGTTCGTGCACTCTGGCAACATCATCCTATTCCACGAGATCCAGGGGCCCTCCACCCACTCCTCCTCTAAGTCCTGTTGAGAACAAGAACAAGGGCAAAATGGAAGATTTGAACATCAGAAAGGAGAACACAACAGCAGAGGCCATTGATGGCCATGGTATTCGGGTTCCCAATGAAAATATGTCACAACTCGAGCAGAAATTGCTGAAGTTCCAGGAAGAGCTCGACCAGGTTCGGAATCTGACAAGCTTGTCATTCTCGCGCAGCACCCCAGATATCACCTTTCCCAATACTCAAAACCCTACACCACCTCAAAACATCCCGAAGCAACAGAATCATCCCACTCCTCATACTGTTCCGCCAAAAACCCAATGCAACACCTGCCATAACTCAAACAACACCACGTTACTTCTCCCAAAACTCCAAAACTCCACAAATGACCACTTCCACACCCACCATTACACCCCCATCTACGTGGAGGCCATGCCACTCTCCACCCAACCCATCTCAGGCACACCAGAGTCTGATGATAAAGACTTGCTCATCAGGAACCTGGCTAAAGAACTTAAGAAATTGACTAGCCGGATTCAGGGCGTTGAAGGAAACAAGGGAATTGAGGGGCTGACTTATGAAGATCTCTACATACAGCCCGATGTCGAACTGCCCGAGGGATACAAACCTCCGAAGTTTGAGATGTTTGACGGTACAGGCGATCCAAGGGTCCATTTGAGGACGTATTGTGACAAGCTGGTTGGGGTAGGGAAAGATGAGAGAATCCGCATGAAGCTGTTCATGAGGAGCCTTAAAGGAGATGCGATGTCTTGGTACATCAGCCAAGATCCAGAGAAATGGTCAAGCTGGGTAGGCATGGCATCCGATTTCATGGACAGGTTTAGGTTTAACACAGAGAATGTGCCGGATGTGTTCTATATTCAGAATCTAAAAAAGAAGCCCACCGAAATATTTCGCGAGTATGCTACTCACTGGAGGTCCAAAGCTGCTAAGGTCAGACCTGCCTTAGAGGAGGAACAGATGAACAAATTCTTTGTCCGGGCCCAAGACCCGCAATACTATGAACGACTAATGATGATCGAGAGCCACAAATTTTCTAACATTATCAAACTGGGGGAACGAATCAAAGAAGGCATTAAGAGCGGTATGGTTACAAACTTTGAGGCCTTGCAAGCTACAAATAAGGCCTTGCAGTCCGGTGGTGTGTCCAAAAAGAGGGACGTAGGAGCCGTGATGGTTGCACAAAGGACCAAATCTCCTATCAAGTACCAAACCTACCCAACACCTCCACTCACATATCAGCCCATACCGAATTACCAAGCACCCTCACCACCCACCTATCAACCATCTCCGCCTCTCATATATCAGCCTGCTTCGCCCAGATATTCCCAACCCGCACATGTCTACCAAACTTACAATGCTCAACCATCCCACTATCAGTCACCTCCTGTCCGTTAGAACTTCCCTAGACCCCGGCCAAATTTTGACCGCAGGCCTCCCAAACAATATACAGCCATTGCTGAACCCATTGACCAACTATATGAGAGACTCAAAGCCGCCAGTTATGTCACCCCCATCCCTGCTACAACCCCTGAGAAGGCACACCATCCGACGAATGTCGTTCTTGAAAGACAAGATCCAGTCTCTGATTGATAAAGGTTATTGTGGCAAAAGGGAACCCGCCCAAATGTCCGCACAACCTCTACCGGACCATAAGGGCGGGGGTATTCACATGATTGAAGTGGAGGATGATTGGGATCCATCGGGTTGATCACAGAAGACGATGATCCGAAGAAGCCAACAGTTACTCTCAACCCCATCATAGTCCAGATCCAACCATCTGAGGTCACTGAGGTAGATGTGTCTATCCCTCTTGAGTTTGAAGCAGTGTCATCAGCAAAGGCACCAGCACTATTTGAAGTTGCGGTTTTGCCACCCAAAGAACATGTCCCATTCGAAGTAAAGGTGGCCGCACCGATCCTAGTGGCGATGTCCATCATGCCGTCATTCCATACAAAAGCTATACCTTGGGATTACACAGCTGAGGCTAGGAGGAAAGGCAAGGTCAGGTTCGAAGAGACTGTTGCAGCACAGGGTATGACAAGAACTGGGAGAGTCCATACCCTTGAATACCTAGCTGAGTCCAGCAAGCAGGCCTCCAACCGGCCACCCATCATTGAGACAGGTCCGGACGACCTTTGGAGGAAAATACAGGCCAAAGAGTATTCGGTCATCGACCAGCTAAACAAAACACCAGCACAGATATCCATCCTCTCACTGCTGCAGAATTCTAAGACACACAAAAATGCTCTGTTGAAGGTGCTCAGTGAAGCCTACGTGCCAAGCAACATCACTGGCTGGGAAATGGCCAATATGGTGGGACAAGTATTAGAAAGCCATACAATCATCTTCTATGAGGACGAACTGCCACCCGAAGGGCTGGGTCACAACAGAGCCCTGCATATCACCGTTCAATGCGAGGACTATTTCATCACCAGGATCCTGGACGACGGGGGTTCCAGCCTTAACATCTGTCCTCTGGTAACACTCTAGATGTTGGGCAAAGGGCTGCATGAGATAAAAGAAGGAGAAATCAACGTGAAAGCCTTTGATGGGTCTCAGAGGTCCACCATCGGTGAGATTAGCTTGTGATTGTAGATGGGACCAACCTGGTTCGATGTTGATTTTCAAGTAATAGATGTGCCCGCATCCTACAACTTGCTGCTAGGACGGCCATGGATTCACGCTGCTTGGGCCGTAGCATCAACACTGCACCAGGCGGTAAAGATCGAATGGAATCACCAGGAGGTGATCATTCACGGTGACGGCAGCAATCCTATATACAGTCATCAGACAATTCCGGTGATAGGGGGAAGAAGAAAGCTAGGTGGAGAGACCTACCACCACATCGAGCGAGTTAATGCTGTAGACAAAGATAAATGGTGGGACAACAAGATCCAGAGTATATTGAATTGGAGTGGGTACGAACCTGTCAAGGGGCTCGGCAAGAACCTCCAAGGAATAGCTAAACCCATAACACTCAAGAAGCATGGCACCACTTTCGGCTTGGGATACGAATACACTTGGGAAGAGTTCAACAACCGGTCGCCACAATGGCGTGGTCCTTACTACCCACTGGAGCAGCCGATACCGCACTTAGGGCAGACCTTCCAACAGGCTGACGTCATCTATGGGACGGACGAAGAAGAGGTGCTCGCAGCAGTGAAAAACTTGTTTTTAGAGGAAAATGATATGGATTGCTGTGTTATCCTTAAGGAGGAGGGGGGAAGGCCCTTCTATACACGCTGTAAGAAAAGGAGCACGCCTCAATAACTGGACTATCAGGACAACCAGAGCCCGGCGAGCCTCGGGGTAGCAAGGCTAAAACAAGCATCATGCACTATTTTATTTACTAGATGATTTTCTCTTCGCATTTTAATTCCCGCAATAAGATCTTCAATGTTCAAAACAGTTATGGAATTTATCAAAGCATTTTGACTTTTCTTATGAATCAACACTCATTATTATTTTCTCTCATTACTTTACTTATACAGCATTACTATTACTTATCTTGATGAACCAATGACTATGACATGCAATGAGACACCGCAACAAACGGGCATTGATTCAGAGGAAGATGACATACCAGAGGAGATTGTCAAAGAAGTAGAGAACTTTGAGAACAGACCTAAGTCCAACCTGGACGAGACAGAAATTGATAACCTGGGAGATGCAGAAAATGTCAAGGAAACACGAATCAGCGTTCACTTATCGCCGTCAGAAAAGAAGGAATACACAGAATTTCTAAGGGAATATAAGGACATATTCGCCTGGCCATATGATGACATGACTGGTCTAAGTACATCTATTGTGGCCCATAAATTGCCAACCGATCCAACATGTCCGCCGGTAAAGCAAAAGCTCAAAAAATTCAAGCCTGATATGAGTTTGAAAATCAAGGAAGAAGTCACTAAGCAAGTCAAAGCTAAGGTTCTCACGGTAGTAGAATACCCAACATGGTTAGCCAACATAGTGCTAGTGCCAAAGAAAGACGGGAAGGTCAGAGTCTGTGTCGACAACCGGGAACTCAACCAGGCCAGTCCAAAAGGCGACTTCCCTTTGCCAAACATTCACATCCTGATTGATAATTGCGCCAAGCATGAACTGCAGTCATTCGTGGATTGTTTCGCCGGTTACCATCAGATCTGGATGGATGAAGAAGATGCTGAGAAAACGGCTGTCATTATGCCGTGGGGAATGTATTGTTACAAATGATGTTGTTCGGCCAGAAGAATGCAGGGGCCACCTACATGAGGGCCATGACTACCATTTTTCACGATATGATACACAAAGAAATTGAGGTATATGTGGATGATGTTATCATCAAGTCCAAGAAGTCCATTGATCACATGGAAGATTTGAGAAAGTTCTTCAACAGATTGCGAAGGTACAACTTGAAACTGACCGCAAAGTGTGCATTTGGGGTTCCCACCGGAAAGTTGCTTGGGTTTATCGTGAGCCGCCGAGGAATAGAACTGGATCCATCAAAGGTCAAAGCCATTCAAGAACTCCCACCGCCAAAGAACAAGAAGGACGTGATGAGTTTCTTGGGAAGACTCAACTACATCAGTCGGTTCATAGCGCAGTCCACGGTCACTTGCGAGCCAATTTTTAAGATGTTGAAGAAGGACGCCGCTACCAAATGGACCGATGACTGTCAAAAGGCCTTCGACAGAATCAAGGAATACATGTCAACACCACCAGTCTTGGTCCCGCCCGAGCCAGGTAGACCTCTATTACTCTACATCGCAGTACTAGATGGAGCCTTCGGTTGCGTTTTGGGGCAGCATGATGAAACAGGAAGAAAGGAACAGGCCATCTATTATCTCAGCAAGAAGTTCACTCTGTACGAGGCTCGGTATTCTCTTTTGGAGCGCACCTGTTGTGCCTTGACTTGGGTGGCTCAGAAGCTAAGGCATTACTTTTGTGTCTATACTACATATCTCATATCAAGGATGGATCCTTTAAAGTACATCTTTCAGAAGCCCATACCCACTAGCAAGCTAGCCAAGTGGCAAATCCTGTTGAGTGAGTTCGACATTGTCTACGTAACTCAAAAAGCGGTCAAGGGACAGGCACTGGCGGATCACCTCGCTGAGAATCCCGTGGATGGAGAATACGAACCCTTGAAAATGTATTTTCCTGATGAAGAGGTATCATTCATAGGAGAAGATATTGCAAAGTGCTATGATGGTTGGAGAACGTTCTTCGATGGAGCAGCAAACTTCAAAGGAGTTGGCATAGGAGCAGTCTTGGTATCAGAAACCGGTCAGCATTATCCAGTGTCCGCCAAGCTCAGGTTTCCCTGCACCAACAACTTGGCAGAATACGAAGCTTGCATCTTAGGGCTAAAAATGGCCATTGACATGAACATTAGAGAGCTGCTAATAATTGGAGATTCAGATTTACTCATACATCAGGTACGAGAATGGGCAACCAAGAACTCCAAGATACTCCCGTATCTGCCTTATGTACAGGAATTGAGAAAGACGTTCACAAAGATAGAATTCTGACATGTTCCCAGAATCCAGAATGAATTCGCCGACGCATTGGCTACCCTGTCATCCATGATACAGCATCCCGATAAGAATTTCATTGATCCCATTCCGGTGAAAATTCATAATCAGCCAGCTTACTATGCCCACGTTGAAGAGGAAGCGGACGGAAAACCTTGGTTCCATGATATCAAGGAATATTTGGCGAAAGGAGAGTACCCGGAGCTTGCCAATCATACTCAAAAGCGCACACTTAGGAGGTTGTCTAACAATTTCTTTCACAGCGGAGGAATCCTGTATAGGAGGACTCCGGATTTGGGATTATTAAGGTGTGTCGATGCAAAAGAAGCATCCAAGCTGCTAGAGGAAATTCATGCTGGGACCTGCGGTCCACATATGAATGGTTTTGTTTTAGCAAAGAAGATACTCCGGGCTGGTTACTTTTGGATGACTATGGAGACAGATTGCATCCAGTATGTCCGGAAATGCCATCGTTGTCAGATTCATGCAGACATGACCAGAGTGCCTCCGAATGAGCTCCACACAACAAGATCACAATGTCCATTCACCGCCTGGGGAATGGACGTCATTGGACTAGTCGAGCCTGTTGCTTCCAACGGACACAGGTTTATCCTAGTAGCCATCGACTACTTCACCAAATGGGTCGAAGCAGCATCTTACAGAGCAGTAACTAAGAGAGTCGTGGCAGACTTCGTCCGCGACCGTATTTTTGTCGATTCGGTATCCCAAAGTCGATTATCAATGATAATGGCTCCAATCTCAACAGTGACCTAATGAAAGGTATGTGTGAAACCTTCAGGATTAGCCACAAGAATTCCACAGCCTACATGCCTCAAATGAATGGAGCTGTGGAAGCCGCCAACAAGAATATCAACAAGATATTGAGGAAAATGATAGAAAAGCATAAACAGTGGCACGAGAAGTTAGCATTTGCTCTATTGGGGTATCGCACCACAGTTCGCATATCAACCGAGGCAACCCCTTATATGTTGGTTTATGGTACAGAAGTCGTCATTCCCGCCGAAGTAGAAATTCCTTCCTTAAGGATCATATAGGAAGCTGAGCTCGACGACGCAGAATGGGTGAAAAGTCGTTATGAGCAACTAGCTCTTATAGACGGAAAGAGGGTAAACGCAGTTTTCCATGGTCAACTCTATGAGAACAGAATGTCCAGATCCTTCAACAAAAGGGTCAAGCCAAGACAGTTCACACCGGGACAGCTGGTGTTAAAGAAAATTTTTCCGCATCAAGATGAAGCCAAAGGGAAGTTCTCTCCCAACTGGCAAGGTCCGTACATGGTTCACCGGGTTCTGACAGGAGGAGCCCTCATACTTGCAGAAATGGACGGAGATGTTTGGCAAAAGCCGATTAATAATTCAGATGCAGTCAAGCGCTACTATGTGTAATCTCTATGTTTTCCCTGCATGATGTAAATTGGACTACGCCTGACCTGATTCTCATTTAAGAGGGGTTACGTAGGCAGCCCTATGGGGTCGGTCACAATTAAATAAAATTTTCATAACCCCCCCCGGAAATTGGAAACTGGGGCAGAATTTTTGAGGAGGACCCTTAAAATTCCGCAGCAAGAGAGGTTGCAATGTCCTGAACCACGTCACAGTCGTCGGTTCATCTAAAAAAGTTATTCTTAATTATATACTTATGTCATATTTTTACGAAATCATGCATGTTTATTACTGAAATTGCCTTGTTTAGCAACGCTACCCCAGTGATACATGCAGTATCACCTGATCGAAGCCACAGGTCAAGCAGAGCCAGCAGGGATACGAACTAACCTTTCCCCTTTTACAAAACTCATGATTTTTCTTTGGATGCAGGCACTCGGATTGCAAAATCATCAAACATACTATACACTCACGAGACAAACATTGTTCAGGAATACAACTCTCAAGACCGTTGCACTTACCCACATTTGCTATTTACATACCAGCGACATTCCGTGTATCACAATGTCCCCAGCGGTCACAATATCACAATCCGCTATCAGCTAAGAAAGCTCTGTTACCATTTGCCGTTTTATTTCTTGCATAAAGGCTACCATTCTGCCTTCCGAGACTAAACGTTGTCTCCATCTGCATCTTCTGCATTGCAAATGGCTACCATCTACCTTCCGAGACTAAACGTTGTCTCCATCTGCATTTCTGCATTGCATAAGGCTACCATTCTGCCTTCCGAGACTAAACGTTGTCTCCATCTGCATTTCTGCATTGCATAAGGCTACCATTCTGCCTTCCGAGACTAAACTCCATCTGCATCTGCATGGCTGAAAGATCGCCACATACTGCATTGCATGGCTGAAAGATCGCCTCATACTGCATCTGCATGGCTGAAAGATCGCCTCATACTGCATCTGCATGGCTGAATGATCGCCACATACTGCATCTGCATGGCTGAAAGATCGCCACATACTGCATTTGCATGGCTTAAAGATCGCCACATACTGCATCTGCATGGCTGAAAGATCGCCTCATACTGCATCTGCATGGCTAAAAGATCGCCACATACTGCATCTCATGGGCTGAAAGATCGCCTCATACTGCATCTGCATGGCTAAAAGATCGCCACATACTACATTTGCATGGCAGAAAGATCTCCATGTTTGCACGACTGAAAGATCGCCACACTTGCACGGCTGAAAGATCGCCACATGCTACTGCATCCTTCATGGGCTGAAATATCGCCAACCCATCCGAAGGCGTCATCGTTTGGAGGAACCATCCTCATAGCCCGAGAACACCATGTCATGGCCTGAGGATCCCTTTCAATCTTTTGCATATCATTATTCAAAGGCATCATGGTTCGGAGGCATCATTTCAATGATCCTTTTCAATCTTTTGCATATCATTATTCAAAGGCATCATGGTTCGGAGGCATCATTTCCATAGCCCGAGAGCATTATTTCATAGCTTGCGAATCATTTATTGCACGCTTCATGGCCTAGGACGTCATCTTAACCGTCCGAAGACAACATTCATGGTCTGGCGGGAATTTGCATCATGTCTAAGTTTACGCACAATATATGCTTGTATTACTTATTTGCAGGTAAACCGGCAAGCAACAGCTGTCCCGGCAGGAGCATTTCCGCTCCAGTGCCCACAGCCACATCAGACCTGACTACTCCCGTAAGCCTTTCACTCACCCTGACCGAAACATTACGTTCGTTCTTGGAAAGTACGTGTCGGCATACTCCGCCGAGGGATCCCGAACTACATACGGCCTGATTCCTGTAAGACCAGGGATATATAGGCAGCTCAGAAACCCGGGTGCGGCCTATCTTCTTCAAACCGTTTCGTTCGGTCATAATTTGGCCATCATATCTTTACCCGATAACTCTTTCATCCTTTGCGGGTAAAGAGGGGCAGCTGTTGATACCCAATTTTTCCCTATGTATATTTTTTATGCAAAGTACTTTCAAAAATAGCATATGTATGCATATATAAGCATCTCCAAGTGTTTCCCTATTTTTTCCTTAATTTAAAAGATTATTAAATCGATTTATCCCCCTATTTTATCCATAACAATCCCATAATTATTTCTAAAATTATTAGTTGTGATGATTTATTTATTGGGCCTTTATGTTTATGCTAAAACATAGTTAAGGGATTTTTTGTCATATTTTT
>NW_017671399.1:252482-302700 GCF_001879085.1 Nicotiana attenuata
TCATAAATTAAGTCCGATATTTTTAAATATTAAAAAATGTGTCATAAATATTTTAGTATCTTTAATTTATTTCTATAAATTATTTTATTATTTTTATAAATCAAATGGGGAAAATGGCTATTTAAAATCTAGCCAGATTTCATTTCAATTATGGCCTAAATTCTACCCCAATTTACCCCAACCCAATTCCTACTCATATGCGACCCCAACCCAGTTAAATTTACCCATGCCCGGATCCCCACCTAACCTTTTAAATCTCAGCCGTTGATCATTTAGATCAACGGCCACTGGCTGCCCTTTCCTAATTAAACCCAAAAGACCCCCCAAACCTAATTCATTATTCACAATCCGCCGCCCTTGAACTCTTCTTCTCTCCCTAATCCTCTCTACAAAAACCCCAAACCCTAGCCGCCGCCACCCTAATCCACCCTAATCCATGGCCTTTCGAGGTCATCGGAGACCTGTACCAGCCTTCCATGGCTTCTACGAGTTTAGTTCTGTGGTCTCATGACCAGACTCTGAAGGGGCTTGGTCCAGTCTTTGCTCGATAACCTTTCTCCGGTCATCTCTGACCTTTCTCCGGCCAGTCATGGCCATTCGAGTCAGACCTTTGACTCTCCTATTTAGATCAGTAACTTTCGAGGCCTCTCTCACCTATTCTGGGTTCTTCTGAAACCCTAATCTCTAAGGCCTTTTCGATTTCTTTCAGGTTTACCTTAGATCCGTGCTTGCTATGAATTTTTAAATGCATTCTCGAAGCTTCTTTAATTTTGCTTTCAAAAAAAAGACTCTTCATCTTCTCCGATTAGGGTTTTTCTTCTAAATTATTTGAAGCATCTTCTCTGATCTTAATGTGTTTCTGATTTTATTATGTTTTGCTCTTGTCGTTCTCCTATGTGAGTTTAGCATGTTAAAAACCCTAATTTCTTTTGGGTTCATTCGAGTTTCTGAGACTATTTGCTAAGTATTTGTTTGATTTACTTGTTTACCATCTTCGAACTCGATTGATGTTGAAAACCCTAATTTCTTTGGGTTCATTCGAGTTTCTGTAAACTGTTTGCTTAGTATTTGTTCGATTTATTTGTTGTTAAGCTTGCTACTGTTAAAGAAAAACCTATGTCTTTGGGTTTGAAACTGCTCGTTTGAATACCTGACTTGATTGAAGTTCCTTTGTTTCAGTATCTCTTTTCTTTATGTGACTCCTCTGATTCTGGGTTCTTACTATCTTTGAAACTCGACTACGCTTAGAAACCCTAACTTTTCAGAAGCGTTTTCTCATCTGTTATTATGAGACCCTCTGCATGCTTCTGATACTCTATTTTTTCTTCACTATTGACTCAACATGACTTGACCTACTAGACTAGCATGCTTCGAATGTTTGCTGAACTTTGTGCTACTATTGCATGCTGTTTCTTTTGCCAATAGTTTGGCCTCACATGTCTATTGTTTGTGCACTCTATTTATATGCTGAGGTTCCTTCTTTGATTGATTTTCAATCATGGAACTGATTTCAAAACTTCTCTTTTTGCGGACTCTAATTTCACTCGCCTGTTAAAGTAATTGATCCCTTTCCTTATTTTGCCGTACTGAATCTTTTTCCCAAAATAAGTGTATCTCTGTACTTGGATTCGATTGCTTACTTAATGTTTTACTACTTCTTTTTATGGTAATAAGCAGTCTGCCTACAAACTAATTTTCTTTCTTTCTTTTGAACCTGTTAGCCCCGTTAAACAAGTGATTCCTCAATTAAAAGGGAATCACTTGGTTGATTGATTTTGACTATTGATTGTTTCCATATTTGTATTGAACTTTACTTATTGCCTTATTTCTCACATGTTTTCAAAAACAATAAAAACCCATCTCCTTTCTTTCAAAGGGACGGGAAAAAAAAAGAAACACAAGGAATAAAACACTTGAGTTCAGACACACACTCCACTAAAATCTCTCTCTTTTCTCTGTTGCTACTTGTGGTGCTGCCTTACCTAGCCGGCTGAAAGCCAAGGCTAGGCTGTGGGAAGCTTGCTTACTTTTTCTCTGCATTTGCATCTTTACTGGTATGTTCTAACTAATTTTCAGCATTAACAACAACATGTTTCTTTACTATTTCCTGCACCCTTGCTTGTTTCCTGTTTGCATTTAATCAAGTTCCATTGTTAAGCATGTTGTAATCTGCCCTTTCTATTCTTGATTAATGTTTTCTTATAAAATCTGTCACTTATTATGGCTTATGAATCCTAAACCCCCAATGTGTTTAGTATCTGTGGTTGGTTTGGGGAATGACAGCATTGGACATTGCTATGCATGACCCAAACCTGATCCCCCTGGGATCATATCCTCCATGTCCCCTCTATATGTTGTGTGTTCTGAATTATTTATAGGCATGCCAGAACCTTCTATTGCTGTGCATGCCCAAATCTAATCCCTGTCTAAGGGTATATGCTCTTTGCAATATATTCCCAAACCCTGACCCCTTTGTATGAAATTATGAACTCTGTGCTTTACTACTACCGTTTTCCCATCATCCCTTACCCCTTCCTTTCTCCCCTCAATTTTTAAATCTCTATTCTTGCGCTTCCACCATATTCTTAGACTTAAGTTTTGCCCCTCTTGTGTGAACCTTACCTCGGGACCCATGAGCTCCCTCTGAACATGGACACATAAGGGTTGGCCCTTCCACACTACACTCACCTCTATCTGGTCTATGAACCTGAGTGTAAACACTGGCCGGGGTCCTTTGAGACCCTTAGGGACGTCTGACACACCCAGGTTTGAGAAAGGCTTTGAAACAAGTGGTATTTGAGGCGTTTTGTTCCATAACTCAGAGAGGAAGTCAGAATCAGGCTTCCTATGGTTGTATTTTCCTATTTTTTCTTTCATATTGTCTTGATGTAATTCAGCAACTGGTCTGTAATAATTTGTAATAAACATTTGGGGTCGGCTAGTGGAAAAAGGATGGGTAATCATGCATGCTCAAGGGTAGAAAATATGCCCATAGGATTTGTGTTCTGAATGATTCAATTCTGCATTTAGAAAGCATGCCTATAGGACTGGTTTTAAATCCTGCGTGCTCAATTCTGCATTTAGACACCATGTCTATAGGATTCATTTCAAATTCTGCATGTTCAATTTCACATCTAGATAACCTGCCTATAGGACTTTATTTAAAATTCTGCACACTTGCTACCACTTAGACATCATGCTCTAGGATCTTAACGGCTATAAGCAGGTATCATGTTCATAATGTTAAAATCAGTATAATAAATAGAAATCATGCCTATAGGAATTCCCAAGTAAAAATCCTGCCTGTTTCCATTCTACGTTCAACTAGATATATCATTCAACTATATATCATGCCCATAGGGGTTAAAATCAGCATTTAGATATCATGTCTATAGAGGATTAAAATCAGCAATAGTAGATACCATCGTTTGCAGAATCTAAAACTAGTCTAATTTACAATCAGTCTATTCTGAACCAGTTTTTTTAAGTAACCTAATCTCCTCTCATTGACACGGTTTAGCAAGCATGCTTATAGGATTTCAAACCGCTCGTTTTTAGATTTGCTACTGCTTTGCCACATTCTGAATCAATAATAGATACCATGCTCATAAGATCTCACCCAAATACTTAGACAAACCTTAGGTAATAATAACAAATAAAACTGAGCCCGCTTCTGTTAGCTAGTAAATTGCTACAACCAGCAGGCAGGCCTGATTCGGACTTCTTATCTGAGTTACGTAATAAATGGGTCTGCTTCAACAACTTAAACTCCCCTTTTGCATTAGTATTTTTAGATTCAGACCTTTGATTTGAGTCATGCTACTTGGTTGCTTTGCTTGAGGAGGTATACATGAGCCTTCAGTGTGTACGTGCTTTCCCTTTTAACGTGCTGTCCTATGTGTTTTGTATGTCGCCTTAGCTTTTTCACCTTTGAAACCTCAAAGTCAGCCTAATATCCCTCCCCTTTAGTATTAGTAGTTCTAAGTGCCTCCGGGACTGATAGGAATGGGACGGGTAATAGCATGCAATAGTGGTCGAGACCAATCCGCGCTTTAGTACCTTAACGGGGTGGGAAGGGTAGATATGGATATGATGACCGGTGCGCTAATACCACGTGTATCCCCTCTTTTGAGGAGTGATTACCGGGTATTGCATTGATGTGATCCATATTACAAATAAACCTAGGACCCCCTCCCCTCTCTTTCTTTGCCTTTAAAGCATTATGACTTCTTTTCAAAAAAATCAGCTTTTTTAATGATTGCTCTATTTTACTTCCAAGCGTTTGTGTATTAAAATCCCCTCTTACTTGAGCCTTATCTGCTTACATGTTAATTGCGCCAAATTCACAAAGAACAATCTGGCCGGGAACCACACTAGTGGATCCTGAGGGGTGCCTAACACCTTCCCCTTAGGATAATTTCAAGCCCTTACCCTATCTCTGGTTATCAAACAGATTCAGAAGTGAACCTTGTAGGTGTCCTAATGCACCATAAATCATTAGGTGGCGACTCTTCAAATGCAAAACCCAGTTCCCAAAAGGAACGAGTTGCCCTATACCCCAAATGTCACAAACCCGATTCTCCTGATGCAAAGAGGGAAAAAGGGGGGCACGACAGAAGTTATAAGTATATCCCTGATCATTACAGAAGTCTTCAGATGCTCTGCTTTCTAAATCTCCTCCATGATCTCTCTAGATTGTTGTAATCAAATATCCCTTTTCTCTTTCAACCTTTCTGCAGAAGATCTAAAAAAATTCAATGCTTCAACTTTATGAGATAAGAAAATCACCCAAGTGAAACGTGAATAATCATCAACAAAAAGAAAAGCATATCTTTTTCCTCCTATACTAGCAGTTCTAGTAGGCCTAAATAAGTCCATATGAAGCAATTGCAAAGGTTTAGAAGTAGATACAATATCTTTATTTTTGAAAGAGTTTCTGGTTTGTTTTACTATTTGACAAGCATCACATATATGTCTTCTAGAAAAATTCAGTTTGGGTAGACCAATAACTAACTCATGCTTGGACAATTTTTCTATCAAATGCATGCTTGCATGACCAAGTTTCCTATGCCATAACCATGGATTATTAGACATGGATGTTAAGCAAATATGACCATCTATCTTTTCAAAACCATCAAGAATATAAACATTTTCATACCTTTTACCTGGGAGGACTATTTTACCTGCCTCATCTTCAATAGCACAGCCTGTTTCTTAAAATTTACCTCATATCCTGAGTCGCATAGTTGACTTATGCTCAGAAGATTGTAGTTGAGTCCATCAACGAGATAAACTTCAGTGATATCATAGTTGTTGTTGAAGGGAATTGTTCCAGTACCAATTATCTTTCCTTTTGAGTCATCCCCAAACTTAACACTTCCTCCGTCAATTTTTGTAACTTCTTTGAACAGGTTTTTATCACCTGTCATGTGACTGGAACACGCACTGTCTAGGTACTATTTTCCTTTGCGGCTTACTCTGTGGTGTTCCTGCAAAACATAGTGATTACTTTCTTTTAGGTACCCAAGCTTGCTTGGGTCTTGTGGGGTTAGTATTACTAGGTTCAGAATTGTTTTTTGGTTTCCAAACCCATCCTGAAACATTTGCTTTACGAAAGCGGAAAAAGGAATATTTATGTCCACTTTTGTTGCAGTAGTGACACGTAACTCCTAACCCATTTTCAGGTATTTCATTAGTGTTAGTACTAGTGGATCTTGTTCTAGCTGGTCCTTTTCCAGTTGACTTATAAGTCGCCTGGTTTGACCTGACAGAACTATGACTGGTGGATTTGCGCATGCCATTGAGTTGCATTTGCAATTCCTCAAGCTCTTCTTGAAGTACTTCCTTTTCAATTTCACATACTTCATGTTTGAGCTTCCAGTCTTTTACTTTTTTATTTAGTCTCTTGAGTTCATTCATCATTTTTTGAGACTCTTTCAAAGTTAAATCAAGAATATCCTGCAATTCATTGCATCTTTCACAGTTATAAGATCTTACCTTGCTTGTTTCACCTCGTGCCATGAAACAGTTCTCATTGTTATCTTTGCATTCGTCATCTGAAATGTCCTCGTCCGTACAGCATCCTGAGGATTTGTTCATCTCATTTTCCAGAATCGTCATGAAGCAAAGATTTGCTATCTCTTCGTGTTCTGAACTGTCTTCATCGCTCCAACTTCCAAAAGATTTGTTCTTGTTAAAGCCTCTGGAAATTTTTCTTTTTAGATCTGGGCACTCAGCTTTAATGTGTCCAAATCTTCCACACTCATAGCATTTTCCATCATTCTTGTCTTGTTCGTTGTATTGCCTGGATCGCCTAGGTGGAATTCTTCTTCTTCTTGTATTCCTGAATCTTCTCATTAAATCATCCATGTTTCTTGACAGCATAGCAATTTCTTCTTAAAGGGCTTCAGAATCATCATTGATGTCATTTTCAGCTACTTCAGTTGAGGCCTTGAATGCGACTGCTTTCTTTTTTTCTTCTTGATTAGTCTTCTTGAGATGTGTCTTTTCAAAGGCTATGAGTTCTCCCCGTAGTTCATCATAGGATAACTTATTTAGATCCTGAGATTTAAGTGTGACTACTTTGGTCTGCCACGTAGTTGGTAGGCTTCTGAGAATTTTTCTAACTTGATCACCACTCGTATATGGTTTGCCGAAGGCTTTTAGATCGCTAATTATTTTGTTGAATCTGGCAAAAATCTCTTCAATACACTCTCCTTCTTTCATTGAAAAGAGTTTGTATTCATGAACCAACATGTTGATATGTGTTTCTTTTACCTTGTTTGTTCCTTCGTATGTAACTTCAAGATTATCCCACATCTCTTTGGCTGTGTCACAGCTAGAGATTTTCTCATACTCCTCACCACATATGGCATTATAAAGCAGGTTTCTTGCTTTATTGTTAACTTGTACCACTTCCATCTGCTATTTTGTATATGAATCTATATCTTCAGGATCAGGAAGTGGTTGAGCGGCAGCTGGCAGGGGATAATTCCCCTTTTTGATGACTCTCCAAACTTTAACGTCATATGCCTTGGCATATATCTCCATACGCACTTTCTAGTGGGAGAAATATTGTCCATTGAAGTATGGTGGCCTAACTTGTGAAGCTCCTTCCTGGAAGAGAGCTCCTATGATAACTTGATTTGCCATGATCTTTTCTCACAAGATGTTAAGCAAAAGAAAAATGTGAGCCTTGCTCTAATACCAATTAAAAGTACAAGAGGAGGGGTGAATTGTTTATTTTTAAACTTAATAGTTGTTAGTTGACTAGTTTTTCAATTAGTCGACTAGATGTAATAGACTAGCAGTAGTAACAACAGAAGATAAGATGCTGAAATTAAATGCGGGAATTAAAGATACCAGAATTTTTATACTGGTTTGGATTCAATGTGAATCCTAGTCCAGTCCCCTTGGGTTGCAAGGGAGTTCTCTTTAGTGAATGAGTTTCTTCGAGTACAAGGAGAATGATGTGATAGCTCAGTTCCTATATCACTCGTCTCTTTTGATACAATGCCCCACCAGTGTTGTTCTCTCTTTTTTTTCTCTAACTTGTTACACAGCAGGTCTTAGAGAGCTATAATGTTTGTTTGCAGTAGAACAAAGAGAGGGTATCTGGTTCGATCAAAGTATATTTTGCTAAGGTGTGATTACAGGTTTAAATACTTTGAGAGAGGCTTGAATTCTGGAAAGATTTGCCAACCCAAGAGATTGATTCTTTCCAAGAATAAGGATGTTCTGCAATGGCCCGAAATCTTGATCCTCCATAATTAGACACTTGATTGAATATTGATGTTTTATACTTCAATACCACACAAGAGGGGGGGTGATTTGTGTGGTACCCAATTTTCGCTTAACTTGATTATAGAAGGACCTGGTTCTTCTATGTGTTCCAACTACTACTGTTTGCGGAATGATAAGTAAACAAAATAAAGAACATAGAGATTTTTACTTGGAAAAACCTGGCTCAAAAGGTGAAAAAACCACGACCTACTACTCAGTTGGATTTTCCCAAACTTCCACTAAAATCATTGAGCCAAAAATTCTTTTATAACTTGCAAAATTGCCTCGCTATTTGCTCTCAATTTACGTTTAACTTTTGCTTATGTGCATTACCTGTAAAAGAGAACAACACTGATATTTAAGGAGTTAGTCATAAGAGATTGACTAGGATACAGATGCTACTCTTCCATCGTGAAAGAGTTCTAGTTGATCTCATACTCTAACTCTTATCCTTTTCTTAAATTGTGTTCTCTTTGTATAAGGAGTCTTTCTCCTTATTCAATATGCAACCTTTTCGATCATGATCAAGAGATATCACTTCTGGTAAGTTAGGCTTGTCTCCTTCACGTGCATCTCACATGTTTGGGTTGATCACTACTGTGCCTCACAAGATGGACCTGGTCCATGACTGAGTTCTTTTGTCAATCTTCAAAACTTCACTCTTACTTGGGCCAACAAAGTCCCCCTTTTTGATGATGACAAACTTTGTGCTTTTTACTTGCTTAGGCCCTGTAAGAACTCAGCTGATTCATCAATATAAAGTTTAGAAAAATTCACTTATCATCAAGGACCAGGTTAATTAGGTTATAAACATCACATATTCAGAATATGTAAAGCACAATATCTCTTTCCCCTTTTGGCATCATCGAAAAGTTGCATAAACAAAGTGTGGTTCCCAAATTTTAATAAGTATTCATGGCCACTGGGGCAACTGCAAGCGCAATCATGGATCAATCATCAGTAATCAAGCAAACATATTTAAACTATCAAGGAAATATTAACAGTCAACAAGAGCAAAAACAGTAGATATCATTGATAGAAGATATGTTGCTACCACAATCCACAACTAGAAAGCAAAAATATTTAAAACATGAGCAAAAAGAAAAAAAAAATCCCTAATTTGGGTCACTGATGATACTAGACAGGTTCAGGAGACAAAGGCTAGAATTCCCAAGGCTTGGAGGAGCTAGATGGTTGGTTTTGGGCTTGGAGAAGATTCAGCATATTGTGAAGAATCCCATCATTCTTCTCCTTTTCCTTGGTAAGCTCAGTTCTGAGAGCATCCCTCTCAGATTCAACCTCTGCCACACGAGCCTTTATAGCTATCTCAGCATCCTTGGCCTCACTTTCCTGAATAAGAGCCCTGACTTTACTGTTGATAGGTGTCTTCTTGGATGAACCAGGTTCATTTGGAATGGCATTGACTAAATAGTCACAACCAAGAAGAGTATTAATGCCAAAATAATCCTTGCTTGTGGCCATTTACCACTTCTTCAGAGGCATGTTGCACCTATCCAGAACAGTAGTCAGAATAAACCCATAAGGGGTGGCATGAGCCTTGGAGTCATTGATGACCATGTCCAGTAGCTTGATGATGAATGCAGGCCAGTTAATTTGCCTTCCACTTTCAAGGCACTCCATCAGAACTAAGTCCATTTAGTTAGCAATATGCCTTCTCTCCTGCCTGGGCAGTAGGCACTTGTTGACAAACTCAAAAATGACTTTGTGCTGTGGCTTCATTTCACTTTTGTGCACAAACTTGGCCTCATTCACTTCTTCAACATCACAAAATCTCCTATTGATTGCAAGGGCAGAAGGAAGGGAATCCAGACTAGGCCATCTTTGCCTAGTATAGTCATCATATCCCTCAACAGGGATGTCAAGAATTTCTCCCAGCTTCTTTGCATCGAAGGTCACTTGGACTCCTTTGACTTTGCTTGTAACTCTGCCATCTTTGACCTCAGCATTCGCCATGAATTCAATGATTTCATTACTGGCCAGTCTCCCATCCATCTGAAGGACCATGTCCTTCCAGCCTTGAGCAGCTACGGTGTCAACCAAACGAACCATTCCTGGTTCCACCAAATCTTTCAGCAATCTTCCCTTCAGAAGTTTTCTTTTGCCAAACATGGCCATCTTGTCTTGTTCACCCTCAGACTCATTCTCTTCTTCACCACTCCATTCCTCATCATCAGAGATTGTAACTTGTTTGGTTTTCATTGCAGACCTTGTCCTCTTGGCCAATGCAGGCTCAGCAGTCTTAGACACAGGTGAAGACTTCTTGGGAGAAGTCTTGGTCTTTTTGGGTTTGGGGGTCTAAACCTCCACTGTTGTATCTTTCTCCTGATGGACCTGTTCCATCTCCTCAACATCAACAGCTTCAGAGGATTCTGCAACCTTACTCTTTCCTTTGTCCATCCTCTTTCTCTTGCTTTCATCCAAAGCTTTTTGAAAGTCACTCTCAACCTGTTTCACTCTACTCCTTGTGGCTCTTCCCCTTGGCAAAGGAATTTCAGTAGTTGTTGGGGAGGAGGCCTTTCGTTTCTTGGAAGGTTTAGCAGTGCTGGGGGCTTTTGGTGTTGGAGTTCTCCTCTTCTTTGGATCATAACTTTCTCCTACCTTTTTCAGAAGGTCTGCTAGGGTTCTTCAATTGATGAACCAGGTTCATCTCCCTGTGAACTTAAATTAACTAACCCCTCAGCAGCCTTCCCTAAACAACTTCCCCCTGACTTCTTGCCACTTTCTTCCATAGTTTCCTGTGCAACCCCACAAATAGCTGGTACAGGCAATTCAAAAGTGGGTGAGGAATCAGCCACTCCTTTCCCTTTTCCCTTTACATCACCACATTCACCCTCTCTCTTTTTTTATTTTTCAATTTTCTTTTTACCTCCACTCCTTCCTAACTTAGGTATTTCCACATCCCTGATAGGCCCAACCAAGACGAACCTATTTTCTAAATTTTCAGTCAAAGAGGAACTTACCTTAGAAGGGGATTTTTGAGCCTTCTCCGAGTCAGAAGACCATGCTACTTCCCCCTCACTAGTAGATTTGTACGAATCAGAATCATAATCAGAATCTTGGACCTGACTTGCCTTTAATTTCTGGTTCAATTTCTTTCACAAAGCACCAAATGCCACCGTTTTGCGAGCAATCATTTTTACTCGCCTTCTCCTAGGTTGAAGAGTCGTGCTAGGTGGAGGAGGGGTGGATGAATCAGAGGAAGTAGGTTGTGGAGAAGTTCTAGGGTTATCTTGGGGGTTCAACATTATAGCTTATTGCTTGAGTGAGTTGAGAGTTGAACTTTTAGAGAAGAAGGCAATTTACAGTGAAGAAGGTTTTTGACGGTTTTGAATTATGAGGGTGGTAGGAATTTGTAATGAGTATTCAAAGGGAAAGACTCATTTAATGGATAACGGTAGCTTTAGCAATCAATTAGAGGTCTAATCAACCTGAAATTGCAGGTTGAACGAACAGTTAGGCTTCCCTAGATTTTAGGCAACTTTTGTGGTGAGAATTCTAATAAGGTCGGAACTGGTTCAAAAACAAACGGATAGAATTTTCTGGGGTGTTGAACATTGGTAGGACTCTTCTCATGATTTAAATATTTAATTTTCTAATTGTGCAGAGTATAGAAATTATACCTTGTCGTTCAAATGAACTAATACTGATGAACCAGGTTCTTTATTTAGAATTCTCTTGATCATGCCTCAATTTACCAAAATAGAGAAAATTCTGTTAGAGATCAGTGAGTCATATCAACACAAGTCACAAGAGTATACTATTTGCAGTATGTGACTGAGTAAAAATTAATCAGGATATTTACACAAGTTCAAGATTTACTAGCAAAAAAAATTCAATTTTTTCCTTTTTTTTCATTGTGGATTCTGAATTGGTCCCATTAGGTGATCTTAATCATCCCTAATTTTAACCTGTTCCTCTCAAAGCTTTCTCTACGCAGTGTTTTACTAAAGATGTCAGCAATTTGTTTATCAGTAGCACAGAATTCTATAGTAATCAATCCTTTCTCATAGTTGTCCCTTAAGAAATGATGTCTAACATCTATGTGCTTAGTCCTCTTATGCTGAACTGGGTTCTTTGTCATACTTATAGCACTAGTGTTATCACAGAAAATAGGGATGCAACCGATTTCAGTGCCAAAATCCATTAGCTGCTGCTTGATCCACAGTAGTTGGGCACAACAAGAGGCAGCAGCAACATACTCAGCCTCAGCAGTGGATAAGGCCACTGAATTCTGCTTTTTAGTGGCACATGATACCAGACATGAGCCAAGAAAATGAGCCATACCTGAGGTGCTTTTCCTATCCACAAGGAAACCTGCATAGTCAGCATCAGCATATCCTACTGGATTAAAGTTACTACCTTTAGGATACCAAAGACAAAGATCGGTAGTGCCTTTCAAATATCTCAGTATCCTTTTGACAGCAGTTAAGTGGGATTCCTTAGGATTGGCCTGAAAACGAGCACATAGCCCTACACTGAAAACTATGTCAGGTCTGCTAGCAGTAAGATACAAAAATGAGCCAATCATTCCCCTATACAACTTTTGATCAACAGATGAACCAGGTTCATTTATGTCTAATTTAGTTGATGTTGCAATGGGTGTGTCTATTTCTTTTGATTCATCCATTTTAAACTTCTTAATCAACTCTTTTGCATATTTCTGCTGATGGATCATGGTTCCATTTGGGTTTTGTTTGATCTGTAAGCCTAAGAAAAAATTAAGCTCACCCATCATACTCATTTCAAATTCACTCCCCATTAATTTTGCAATATCCTTACTCAGTTTTTCAGTGGTTGCCCCAAAGATTATGTCATCAACATATATTTGTACTACTAGTAGATCCTTACCTTTTTTCTTCAAGAATAGAGTGTTGTCAATCTTACCTCTTTTGTAGCCATGTTCAAGCAGGAATTTGGATAGACGTTCATACCATGCTCTAGGAGCCTGCTTGAGTCCATATAAGGCCTTGTCCAATTTGTATACATGATCTGGACATTCCTTACTTTCAAACCCTGGAGGTTGTTTGAAAAAGACTTCTTTCTTTAGGTAGCCATTGAGGAAGGCACTCTTCACATCCATTTGGTGAAGGGTAAATTCCATGTGTGCTGCAAAGGCTATGAGGAGTCTTATTGCCTCCAGTCTTGCTACTGGAGCAAAGGTCTCATCATAATCTATGCCCTCCTCTTGGCTATAACCTTGGACCACTAGCCTTGCCTTGTTCCTTGTAACTGTTCCATCTTCATCAAGTTTGTTTCTGAAGACCCATTTAGTGCCAATTACTGACCTGTCCTTGGGTCCCTTGACCAGATGCCACATTGACTTCTTTCAAACTGATTGAGTTCATCTTGCATTGCATTCACCCAATCTGCATCCTGCAAAGCTTCAGCAACATTTTTAGGTTCAATAAGAGAAAGAATGCATCAAAAGCACACATATTCTTTAATTGAGATCTGGTTTTAACTCCAGAAGTTGGATCAGTAAGGATGTTCTCAATGGGATGAGAACTTTGATACTTGTAAGGTTTCACGACCAACTGATTTCTATTTGGAGTTTCTCCCATGTTTTGTTGCTGAGGAACAGGCTCATGAACAGGTTCCATTTGGGAGTTAGATTCAATTCTTCTTTGTTCAGCTCCCCCTGTCAGGTTGCCCCGGATGGAAGAACCTGTTCCATCACCTGTTCTTCTTTTGGTGCATCTTCAGCTTGAGCTGTGACTTCACTCAAGTCTCTTACCAGCCCAATGGCTCCATCTTCATGTTCCTGTCTCTCAGAAAGAATGTTAGTTTCATCAAAAACAACATGTACACTTTCTTCTACACACAAAGTTCTTTTGTTGTACACTTTATAAGCTTTGCTATGTGAAGAATATCCCAAGAATACTCCCTCATCACTTCTGGGATCAAACTTTCCTAGGGAGTCCTTTCCATTATTGTGAACAAAGCACTTGCATCCAAATGCCCTAAGATGGGATATATTTGGTTTTCTCCCTTTAAGTAACTCATAGGGAGCCTTCTCTACAAGAGGTCTAGTCATGCACCTATTTATGATGTAACATGCAGTATTTACAGCCTCTACCCAGAAGCTATGAGGCCGTTTACTAGAAAGAAGCATAGTCATAGCCATATCTTCAAGAGTTCCATTCTTTCTTTCAACTACTCCATTTTGTTGAGGAGTCCTAGGTGCAGAGAAATTATGATCTAACATCCTTAGATGTTAAGAACAATACCCAAGTAAACCTAGAGTAATCATCAACAATTACCATCACATATTTCTTACCACCTCTGCTCAATGTTCTCATTGGACCACAAAGATCCATATGGACCAGTTCCATCGTCCTGGTCGTGCTTACCATCTTCTTGATTTTAAAAGAGGATCTTACCTGCTTCCCCCTTGCACAAGCCTCACAAACTTTGTCTTCCTTGAACTTGATGTTAGGTAATCCTATCATCAAGTCCTTGGAGACTAATTTGGTGAGTTGATTTAGACTTGCATGACGAAGTCTTTTGTGCCACAGGAGGGGATCATTGTCCAACACACTCAAGCAAGTGAGTTCATTTTCTGATAGGGTGGACAAATCTACAATGTAAATATTGTTAACTATTTTTCCCTGCAAAATAATCTTGTCAGTGGTAAGATTAATCACAAAACATTTTGTAGAGGTGAATGCTACTAAGTTACCTCTGTCACACAGTTGTGATACACTGATTAGGCTATATTTCAAGCCATTTATCAAGTAGACATTCTCAATGGAATGTGAGTCTGTCTTACCTACCTTTCCAACCCCAATAGTCTCACCATTCTTCCCATTTCCAAAGGAGACATTACCTCCTTTTAAGTCTTCAAGTGAAAGGAACTGGTTCTTACTTCAAATTATATGTTTTGAGCAGCCACTATCCATGTACCATATTTGGCTACTTCCCTTTACTTGGACCTGCAAAATGAAATTAGGGATTAGTCTTAGGAACCCAAACTAGTTTGGGTCCCTTTCTATAGGCAAAGGGGTGAATTAAATTCCTTTTGGCCCATCCTGGCAGCCTGTTTTTCTCTTGAACAAAGGTTTTGTTCTTTTGACTGGCCTTTTCCTTTGCATTACATTCACTTTTGTAATGACCAGTCTTGCCACAGTGTGTGCAGATTTTGTTTTCAGGAAGTATGATGTACTTGCTTTTGGGATCCCACTTATGTGCTGGGGTCCCATAGCCAAGTCCTCTCTTGTTGCTACTGTGGTGCTCTTGTAGCCAAGATAGTGTATCAGAAGACTTATTCCATTTGCAAGTTCTATCTAGTTCACGCTTTACCTTCCCTAGGTCTTCTTTTAAGACTCTTATTTGTTCATCTTTCTTGTACAGCTCATCCTTCATTTTTCCTAGATTTTCTTCTAAGGTAATATGTCTGTGATCATACTTCTTCTTACCTGTTCCTAATTTCAGTTTTAAATTTTCAGATCTAAGTTCTAAGATACTAGTGTCAAGTTCAAGAACCTAGTTCTTCAACTCAGTATTTTTACTATCACTCTCACTAGCCCTAGATTCTAGATTTTTGCACTTGGCTTTTAAGATCACACACTCCCTAGACAGCTCTTCCTTCTTATTGTTAATTATCTCAGACTCATCGATGAAGTCTAACAATAATTCAGATAACCTTTCTTTAGACAAAAATTTAATCTTGTCTTTGAGTTGAGTCACACTTACCTCTTGTTCATCATCTGATTCTCCAATGGCCATAAGTGCTTGTTCATCTCCAGCTTCATCTTCTGAATCTTCATCTAAGGTTTCTCCCCAAGCAGCAACCATAGCCTTTGTTGATCCTTTATTCCTTTGGGGTTGAACCTGTTCCTTCTTCCTGTTCCTTCGTTCAGCCCTTTCCTTCTTCTATTCGATTTCCCACTGAGGACAATTCTTGATCATGTGGTCAGTCTTGCCACATTTATAGCAGCCCTCGTTGGTCTGTTTCTCAGGAGCCCTTGGTTTGTTGAAGGTTGTACCTCTTGAAGAACCCTTTCCTCTCATCAGGTACTTCTTGAAATCCCTTGTGATCATGGCCATTTCATCATCCTCTAGATCTGCACCTTTAGCTATTCTGAGAGCCAGGCTCCTTTCCTTCTTGGTTGCATCCATTTTCATGGTTTGCCTTCTCAGTTCGTAGGCAGTGAGATTTCCAATCAGCTCATCCAACTTGAGAGTAGCAATGTTCTTTGATTCCTGAATAGCAGTGATTCTGCTTTCCCAAGTTACTGGTAAGAACCTTGTCAGGATTTTCTCAACCTTGTCTTCTTCAAGGATAATTCTTCCAAGAGACTTAAGTTCATTTGTTAGTGTTGTGAACCTTGTGTACATCTCCTGGATAGTTTCTCCTTCCTTCATGGTGAAATTCTCATATTGAGAATATAACAGTGTTCCTCTTGATCTCATTGTGAGCACGTGATTTTTGCCCTATGTGAATTACTCCCATAAAATACAAGAAAAACAATTTTTTCCATTTTTTTTACAATTTTATAGGATTTGGTGGAAATTTGTGCTAATTATTTGCATTTTTCTGGGCATGTTTATTTTTATTTAAAATCATGAAAAAGCCAAAAAAAAATACCGTGCATTGCATTTAGGTCATTTTTATATTTTTAAGGCTAATTAGTCAATTAATTGCTTTATTAAAATTGAAAATCAAAAATTGGTTTGTCTTTTGCATTTTTAGCCTTTTAACTCTAAATTAGTAATTTTCCCTTTTAAAATTAGGACTAATTAATTTTTGCAAATACTATATTAGATAAATAGTTTAATTTTATAAATTAATTTAGTTTAAGAGTCCAATCTAGGTTTTAATTAATTGAACAGAAAAAGAAAACATTTGAAAAAGAAAATAAAAGAGAAGGAAAGTTTGAATTTGTATTAAAACCCGAAATTGGGCCAATTTGGTGGAAACCCAAACTATGCTGTGGTCCAATACAGCCAGGTCCAAGTCCCATACCCGGTCCAAAGCCTTCAGTCCACGAGACCCTTGAAATGGCGTAGTATGGGGGCAATACTACGTCGTTTTGAGTCCAGTTGTGTTAAACCAATCTTGGCCCTTCATTTTCCATCATCCAACGGCCTTAAGAGCTTTTCCCTTTTTAATTAAAAATGTCGAAACGTCACCCAAACAACCTAGGACCCTTTCATTTCACTTCCTCACCCCTGTTCATCTCTATGAACCCTAGCCCGCCGCCCTGAAATTCCTAAGCCTCCATTGGCCGACGGCGTGGCCCAGCCGACCCCAAATCCCTACCACGCAAGCACCACCCACCCTTGATTCCTAATCCACCACCACATCTCCCAAAATCTCCACCAAATCCGGCCAGCTTTAGATCTAAAAAAAAAACCTTCAAATTCTTCAAGTTTCCAAGAGCGATTAAGCCTGAAACTTGTATTGATTGTTTGTTCTCGACGAGAACATGCGATTAATACCAATTTTTTCAGTTCAAATCGGAGAGTATCGGAGGTCCGTTCAAGCCAACTGTTCGTCTGCCTATTTTAGGTATCTCCGTTTATTTTTTTTCGTCCTTTGTTTTATTCCCATCCTCGTCTCCTTCTGGTTCTTTCTTTTTCTTTTTTGTTTTTCATTTTTAAATCGTTCTGCTTGCATGTTAGGATTAAGTCATGTTAGTTTATAATATTTATCTTAATAATACGGTTAGCATTTGTTAATTTTCCTTCTCCTTTATTTTATTATTATTCCGCTCCGTTAAGGATTTCATGGTCGGGGTTCAGAATTAGTTTAGTATGGATTTTCTTGGGAATTCATTTGCTTAAACTTGAACTTGGGCTTGCTAGTGCAAGAAGCCCAAAGAGCTGTTTGAAGCTCGATGGTGCAGGGGTCAAAAGGCACTTGGGCAGTTTGGTTCAAGGTCTGGTGTGTTGATGTAATTAGTAAGCCTTTGAGGGGTAGTTTAGGGAATTGGATAGGGGGGAATCTCCTCTAACCGTTTGGAAATTTCCAGGAAGGTGGGATTGGGTAGGTTTTAACAAACAGCTTTAAAATGCAAGGGCTGAAAGGAATAAATAAAAATTGGGGAAGGGGTAAATGGTGAAGTATAGAATCAGATTTTGTTGCCCTAGGAGCTGGTTATATAAGGTTCATTGTTTTTCATTTAGGGGAGGGAGGAGAACACTAAGAACTCACAAACGGCTGAAGAATATACCCTCACTAATAGAGCTTGAAAATTAGATAGAAAAACAAAAAAAAAAGTTTGCAATCACTGTTCCATTGTAGTTGGTCTTCACATTTTGGATTTTAAAAGTTTGAATGCACCACTCTCCTTGTGGGCTCAAAAGATGGCTGTAGCTGGTTGAAATTTGTTGTTTACTGTTGTTTAAGAGCTTTTGCTACTGCTATTTCATTGCTGAAATTCTCTGGTTGTCTCTTGTTATTCCAGGTACTCATTTGAATCTTGAGTTGATAAATGGAGTTTGAATGTGCTTGTGTGAAGGATGTGTTTCTGCAGAAGCTAATGAAGATTTTTTGCTTGGATTTTAGTTTTCATATGTCCTTTTAAGCCATTCAGTTTCTTCCTCATTTCTTCTCTTCTATCTCTTTCTTCTTATGTGTAAGTTTGATATGTTGATTCCTAGCTCACGAAGTTATCCAGTCACAAACATTTTAGTAATTCATGCTTTAGATGTTAGATCTGTGTAATAGTTCAGGTTGAAACCATGATAGAATCAGCTTGTTTGCTCTGTTTCTTTCTGTTGAATTGGAGTCTAATTGAACTTATGTTTGATGCTTTAGTACTCTTCTGAAATGGGTTTGTTTGGGTTCTTCTGCAATTGTAATGTAGAGCTAGTGATTGGCTTTTTTGGTGTTTGTGAGTTAATGTATGAGGCTTTGGCATGTGTGGGCTTGACGACCCTGCACTTAATATATTAGCATATGCAGAATAGGTGTATGAATGTTAATGAAAGAAAGTTTGTGATTTTAATGTTAAAAGTTCCATAGAATTAGTCCATTATTGTCTTGGATCTACTGTTTGGAATTGGACAGGGTTGAATCCATGTTAGTAAATGTATGTTTTTTTTAAAATCATGTTAGTGCTCGGTTAAAAATCGAATTATATTATGTTTTAATAATGATAAAATTGTGTAGGAGTTGTTATAACATCAGGTGTTGCATCTTCATTATAGTCATGTGATTGGGCATTAAAATACGCTGTACATTTAACTTGTAAGAACTTGGGCTGTAATAGGAAAATTTGGCTGAATCTTCAAAAGAGGCTTGTCATGGGCCTAAATCAGGGTAGCCCATTTCGGGGTATTTTTCGTTTTAAGCTGATCAATTTGTTCCATTTTCATTCCTATTTTGTCAATACATGATTCAATACCAAGGTTCTCATGTGAAGTAATTTGCTTCAGGCAGCCACGATTAGTTGTGCAACTGGGCTGTTGACGTTAGACATTTATGCCTAAATACCTCTCGTTGGTTCTATCCTCAGTCTGGGCTTCATGTTGAGCCCAGTTTTCTTTTGTATTTTGTCATGGGAGCTTGCAAATGACATTGGGCTTTCCGCTAGCCCAGGCTTTTTCAAAGTAACCAAATACTTGATCTCGTCCAATGTGGGTCTATTAATCACTAGGTTTGGATTGAACACTAACTCGGAAAAAATTTGAACTCCTCTAGACCCTTTAATTAATTATGACTCTTTTAATTAGGTTGAGGTGTGCCATATTGGAAAAGACCTATAATTTATGGCCCTCAAAGACTAGATCAAGAAATCATTTTAAGAGAGAGATTTGAGGCGTGCCATAGGCCAATTAAATCATCTATGGCCCTCACAAATGTTAATTTAGATATTAAAAATGAACTTTGTAGTTGCTTTAGGCGCGTTAATTATATAATTATCACAGCTATTACTAATACCCGGGGGTGCATTTCATGTGACCCGGTTCTAATTTCCAACAAGGTTAAATAGAACGTGTTGTGAACCACGGGAGCATTTCATGTAGCGTGGCTTGCGATATATTTTAAATGACCTTGGAATAATTCCTTAAATAAGTAAAAGCGGTTTTAAAGTGTTAAAAAAATGCACATAGGTTTAAAAAGTGTTTAAAATCAGATAATTAGGCCAATGATAATGGTTGAGCGACCGTGCTAGAACCACGGAACCCGGGAATTCCTAACACCTTCTCCTGGGTTAACAGAATTCCTTACCCGGATTTCTGTGTTCGCGGACTATAAAATAGAGTCAATCTTTCCTCGATACGGGATTCGAACCGGTGACTTGGGACACCATAAATTATCCCAAGTGGCGACTCTGATTTTTAATTAAATAAATCTCATTTTGATTGTCACTTAAATTGGAAAAAATTCCCTTATACTCCTTCCGAGGTAGTAAAAAGGAGGTGTGATAGCTCTGGCGACTCTGCTGGGGATCGAACCCAGAATCTCTGGTTCAGGGTTCAAGAATTCGAGCTTAGAATAATTGTTATATTTGGCTTTATTTATTATCTGATTTTATTTACATGATTGAGCCTAGTGTGATAAATGTTGCTTTTTACCGCTTTGATATTGTTGAACTGTATATAAGCTGTTACGAATCCCTCCTCTCTCTGAGTCTTCTAAATCATTTGAGAAGGGTGCACTTCGTGTAGCTTCTCTTTTGTTAGAGTCATATCCCAATTTTAGAACGAGGATCGGACGAGTTGCAAAGCCGGTGAAGCTTCTATATTCCCGGTACGCTGCCCCCCCTCGGCTCGAGCTGTCTGCTCGGGTAAGCCAGGTCTAGAACAAATAAACCCAGGTTTTCAAACCTAGTATAACATAGCCTCATGCCGGATCCCTAGTAAGAACGCTTGTTTGCATCACGTGCATTTGACTTTGGGGACTCAACACAGGGGTTGGGTCCGTCTAGGACAGGTACACCCGAAATCAAAAGATCATCCTGATGCATTTTACTTGCTACTTGTACATTTATTTGACTCGGATTGCATGCTGACCGGCTTTTAGAATAGGGGAAAATTTGAGAAAAACCAGATTGAGGTGAGAGAGAGGAAATTACCCGCCTGTGAAAAACCTTGGCGTCCAAAATACCCCGAAACACTGCCAAAATTTTCAAAAAAAAAGAAAAAAAAGCTATTTCAAAAGTTTATGTTTTCTGTTGCGTCAAATTTGACCGAGCACATAATGTGTTCCATTCTGTTGATTTCGAGCTAACCCCTACGCTTGAGGAAATAGCGGGCTACGCTGGTTTTAGTGGGAATCTCAGAAGTCAATACCCGGCGGCACCTAGAACAGTGACCCCTCATAAGTTTCTGGACCTTCTAAGCATCAGTCGGGAAGTTCAAGACGGAAATTTGGCTAAGGGATTCTGCACATTCTACTTCTTATACAGTCGTTACGGGAATCCCCGCGGTTTTGAGATGCCAGATACCGGTCTTACTCATTCGGGGAACAAAGACAAGTGGGAAGCTCGGTGGGGACTGGCTTTTATAGTGGCATTCTTAGGTGTTTTGATTTGTCCAAGAAAGGATGGAAACATAGAATTGGGGCTTGTGGGAATAGCCGACTTCATGACTAAAAAGGAAAATGGCACCATTGTACCGATGATCTTGGCGGAGATTTACCGAGCTCTAACTGTTTGTCGAGAAGGAGGAAAGTTTTTTGAAGGGTGCAATATGCTTCTACAACTCTGGATGGAGGAACACCTATGCCACCGTCCGGGGTACATGAACCTCGGTATGACCGGCCTTAAATGCATTGAAAAACATGAACAACGGGTGGAGGGTTATGAGTTTCCAGATGGTACGGAAGTATGGTTTGCACATTTGAGCTCCCTGACTGCAAACAAGATTGAATGGACATTCGGGTGGCTTTCAGTCAGTGAAGTCATTTATACGTTGGCCGAAGTGTGTTTTCTTCTATTGATGGGTCTCCGGAGCATTCAGGCGCACAGAGTTCTACGCCAGCTAGGCAGGTGCCAAAATATCCCGCATGATGAAGATTTGAGCCGACAGGTCATCGAACTGGAACCAAAGGCTGCTTTCCCGGAAGAAAGGGTGCGTCGAATTTGGCATCAATGTAGGTTCTTAAAGCCAAAGACTCAGGTATGAGATCTATCCAGAGGCGAGTTGGAGCCTAGTTACACGACTTGGTACGATAAAAGGTATCAAGTCCATCACGAGCCTAAACGGCCCGCAAAAAGGCACCATGTCCAAAAATTCACTGATGGAGCAGGAGCAATGGGATTGGTTGGCAAAAGAGACAAGATACAGGGCCACAATAAGCAAATTGGAGGGACAGATCCGGGATCTTAAATTTGACAAAAGTGTACAGGCCGCTGCTGATTAAGGGGAGAAGAAGAAATTGGCTCAAGAAAACAAGGCCCTTCGAGCACAGATCCAAAAAATGAAAATAGCTGCTGAGAATTAGGAAAGGAGCCGAAAGGATGAAAGACTCATAAGTGGTCTTAAGAGGAAAATAGCTGAGTGTGAGGATGATTTGGAAAAATCCGAGGGTAATCTGGCGAGGGCCCGAGCACAGTTCGCGAAGAACGCAGAGGGACGAGCAGAGTTTGTCCGGCAACTAAGAAGGAGATATGAGGGAGAAGCCATCAACTTGAAGAAAAAACTAACTACCCTTGAGAACGAGATGGCTAAACAAACAAAGAGCTTCAAAGCAGAAAGAGAGCATTGTTACGCCCTGGTGGCACAGCTAGAGAAAGATTCAGCAGCTTCAAGAGCAAAATCATACAGCTGAACAAGTTTTGGGGGCCAGATCTCAGCAGATTGGGCGATTGCTTCAAGAGAAGGGTATTATCAGAGAAAGGGTTAGAAGCATTGCGGACTACATTGTGATGAAGTGCAACGAGTGTGAGGACATGACCAGGTCCATGTTCTTCGCCTCCGTTATGATTTTTGTCCGACAGATCATGGATGACCTATTTCGCCTTCAAGAAGATATGGCGCATAAGCCCGCGGAGAGACCAACTGATGTCCCGCGGGCCCCAGGAGTAATTGAGGCACTTATGTATTCATGATTTTTTCGAGTCTGTATTTTCATTTTCTTTGGAGTCTGTTAGTCCATTTTCGAGTTTGTATTTTCATTTTTCAGTTGGAGTCTGTTAGTCCACCTTTTTGAGTCTGTTAGTTTTTATGATTAAAATCTGTAGTAGAAGTCATTGTAACCAGGATGTTTGCTTTTATTTTTATAAAAAAAAATTGAAAACCCAAAAAATATATCTTTCTTGCACTTGTTTTCCAGAACAACGCTTGGTCTGATTCATGCAGCATCATGATACGTAGGCAATCCCCATAGGATTCGATCATAACCATGAAAATGAAAAAAAAAAGAGAAAACAAGAAAACTGTGGAGAGAAATAATGGCAAAACAAGAGAGGAAAAATGAGAGAATAAAAGGAAAGACAAGAACCAGGCAAAGAAAAGCAGGAATGAAAAAAAAAAGAGAAGTTGCAAAATGAAAATTAGTGAAAAGCCGGGATGACACAAGTAGCCGTTCAAATGCATAATAGAAATGGTTAACTGCTTAGGTGCATTGCATTCCCCAACGTGCAGTTGCCTATCTGTTAAGCTCTAACCACTAATGAGTTGCTTGTTGTCATCGAGTACAGGCAAGTGGTTAGTTTGTTCGGCATTCTGGCAACTCACTCGTACAACACCCGGTCCAAAGACAAGTTGATTATGGCTGGCCAGGAATTGGATGCAAGTGCTATTGATCCGTCAAGAGAGGGGGAAGAGTCTGATGTCAATCTGAAAGAGGAGTTGCATAAGTTAAAACACCAAATGGCAGAGATGTACCAGGCGTGGATGAAAGGGCATCCACCGCCATCATACCCCGCCAACCCTACTTTCGTCCTGCCACTGGCTCAATCCCAAGAACCTCCCACTGCTGATTCATCTCCAGGCTTCCCCCACTTCCACCACTATCAAGGCACCACTTCCCAAACCACACAAGAACCACCAGCTAAACCAATCCCATATCCCCCTCCACCAGCCGCCCCTGTTTTCGTGGCACCACCGCCAGCTACGCTTCATCGATCCTCCAGCGAGCCTTTGTTTCAAACCCAAGATAACCAATACTATCCCCAAGGGCCTACTTTCAAGGCCCCGGATCATCACTCCTACACTCCTCGTTTCGACCTCCCAGTTGAGACTAAGAAACCACTTAAAAACCCAAAGCAGGAGGAGATGTTCAGGAAGGTAAAAAGCCTGGAACAATCGTTCAGAAGCATGCGGGGATTAGGAGGCTAGGTGAGCGTGGCCTACAAAGATTTGTGTCTATTTCCTGATGTTCAGTTGCCTGTGGGCTTCAAGATGCCTAAATTCGATCTGTATGACGGGCATGGAGACCCGGTGGACCACCTGAGGGGATTCTGTAGCAAGATGAGAGGGGCAGGCGGAAAAGATGAGTTGTTACTAGCATACTTTAGCCAGAGTCTGAGTGGCACCGCGCTGGAGTGGTACACTTGTCAAGATCATAACAGATGGTATACTTGGGATGATTTGGCCCAAGCTTTCGCTCGTCATTTCCAGTACAACATCGAGATTGTTCCGGATCGATTGTCTCTAACTAAGATTGAGAAGAAGCCCAGTGAAAGCTTCAGAGAGTATGGTTTTCGCTGGAGAGAACAAGCAGCAAGGGTTAACCCTCCAATGGAGGAGAATGAGATGGTGGAATACTTTCTGCAGGCTTTGGAGCCCACTTACTTTGGCCATCTGATATCGGCCATAGGCAAGTCCTTCAACGAGGTAGTGAAGATGGGTGGCATGGTGGAATAAGGGCTTAAGTCAAGCAAAATCATGAGCTATTCGGCCATCAAAGCAACTACTCAAGCCATTCAAAATGGTACCGGGGGAGTGATCGGAAAGAAGAAGAAAGAAGATGTGGCAACAGTTGATTCAGGATCATGGTTTGGACCGAGGGGCCCATCACACCATTATACCCAGCCTCGACCTCATCACCAAACCTACACCCAAAGCCCATATAATCCACCCCAGCATTACTACCCATCACCAGACCCTCATATTTCCGTCCACCACGCCCAGTCATATACCCAACCTCCTCCCTACTCACAATGGTGAGCACCAGCCCCACGAAACACCTACCCAACTCCACAAAATGCTTACCCACCCCCATGAGCCTACCGAAACCCCGCCGGTCCAGGTTTCTGACCCAGTCCAGCATTCAAAAATGAAAGGTTGCAACGCAAGAAAACTTTCACCCCGTTGGAGGAGTCTTATACCAGTCTGTTCTAGAGATTGAGACAGTTGGATATGCTGAGGCCAATTGAGTCGAAATTGCCAAACCCTCCTCCAAAGAATCTTGATTACTCTTTGAGATGTGAATATTGTTCTGGTACTCCGGGGTATGATATGGAGAAGTGCTAGCACTTGAAAAGTGCCATCCAGGAACTCATCGACACAAACCGGATTGAAGTCCAAACTCCGGAGGCACCCAACATCAACCAGAACCCACTGCCAACCCATGAGGAGAAAAACATGATCGAGATAGTACACAAGGGAGGGGAGCCCAAGAAGCTCTCACAGTCCGTTATGATGATTCGGTCCGGTGAGGCCAAGCCAGTCAAAAAACCAATGTTTGAAGGATCAGTGAACAAGTTGAGCATGACAAACGGTGAGCCGTCTATGGTAGTCAAGAAAGAATCCCCAACTGATGTTATAGCAAAGAAAGATAAGTCAAGAGTGGTTGTGCCAGGTTTGGCAAACAAGCCTATCGTGATTGTAGAGGGTGCCCGTACGGACCCTGTCATCATCAAGCCCGTAACCCAGTTGCCGGTAATCAACACCAAGGCTATCCCATGGAGCTATGAACGGGTGATAGTGACCTACAGGGGAAAGGAAGTGAAAGAAGAAGTCAATGAGGCCCAAGGACTAACTCGTTCGGGGAGATGCTTTGCCCCGGAAGAGTTAAGAAAAGCCAAAACATCCAGAGATAATCCAGTTCTAGTAAAGAAAGCAGTCATTGAGGAAGAAGCGGAGGAATTTTTGAGAAAAATGAAGGTACAAGATTACTCCATCGTGGAGCAGCTGAGAAAGACGCCCGCTCAGATTTCATTGCTGTCATTGTTGAACCATTCAGACGAGCATCGTCGGGCCCTGATGAAAATCCTGAATGAAGCTCATGTCCCTGACAAAATTTCAGTAAACCATTTGGAGAAGATCGCCAACAAAATATTTGAGGTGAACAGGGTCACTTTCTCTAATGACGAGTTGCCTGTGGAAGGTACTGAACACAATAGGTCTCTCTACCTGACGGTAAAATGTGATGATTCCGTGGTCAGCAGGGTGCTAGTCGACAATGGTTCCAGCACAAACATTTGCCCTCTCTCTACTCTGAACAAGCTGAAAGTTGATGATGAGAGGATTCACAAGAACAGTATATGCGTTCAAGGCTTTGACGATTGAGGAAAAGATTCGGTTGGTGATATAGTACTTGAATTGACAATAGGACCGGTGGAATTCACCATGGAGTTTCAGGTATTGGACGTAGCCGTCTCTTACAATTTGCTGCTGGGTCGGCCTTGGATACATGCCGCCAAAGCAGCCCCGTCCACTTTGCACCAGATGGTTAAGTTTGAGTGGGATAGACAAGAAATCGTCGTGCAAGGCGAAGAAAATTTGTGTGCTCACAGTGATGCCTCCTTCCCATTTATTCTGAAGATGACAAAGGGCCTTGGGTCTACCAAATTTTTGAAACAGTTCCAGTCGAGAAGGTTCCAGAAGGGAAATGTGTTCCAACTCCAAAGATGACCTCTGCATCCATCATGGTAGCCTCTGAAATGCTGAAAAATGGTTTTGTGCCAGGAAAAGGTCTGGGTACATCCCTACAGGGTACCATACAGCCGGTGTCCCTCCCTGAAAATTTGGGTACGTTCGGTCTTGGATTCAAACCTACAGCGGCAGATATGAAAAGGGCTAAAAGGTTGAAACGGAAGGCGTGGGCACTTCCAAAGCCTATCCCACGTCTCTCCAGGTCTTTTGTTAAGCCCGGTGCCAGGAAACGCCCAGTGACAACAGTTCCAAGTTCTGTGGTTGACATTGATGAGGAGTTAATTGAAAGGTTCCAGAGGTTGTTTGATGATGTGAACATGGTAGAAGTTGGAGAAGGTTCTAGCAAAGCAGACGTGCAGTTCGTCAGGCCGAATGTAAAACTTAACAATTGGAAGGCTACTCCTCTCCCTACCCGGAAGGAGTCTTGATAGTTTGTTTTGTTTTCCTTTCTATTTGGGTTATTCCAGGGTTGTGACCCAGATTTTTTATTTTCCGCTTGTTGATGTACAAACCCTGTTATCCTTTATTTTCAATGAAATGCAATTTCCCTTTTCCATCATTCCTGATAGCTCTTATTTTTGTTTTTCTTTTCTTCTTTGTACAGCTCTTTTTATGCTGGTTTCAATGACATGACATGCATGAGGAATCCTCGGCCAAGTCTTAAAAGTCAATCTAATTCTGAAATAACAATCCAAGAAATAGAGTGCGATGATGAATCAGAATATGATGAGGATGAGGCCTTTGAAGAGATTGGTAAGGAACTAAATCATTTTGAAGAAAAACCCAAGCCTAATCTGAATGATACGGAAGCAATCAATCTAGGGGACCCAGATAATGTCAGAGAAACTAAGATAAGTGTCCATCTTGAACCGCAAATCAGGGAAGAAATAACTAAAGCATTGTTCAAGTATAAGGATATTTTTGCATGGTCGTATGAGACATGCCAGGTTTGAGTACCGATTTGGTGGTCCACAAATTCCCAATTGATCCGGCATTCCCTCCCGTTAAGCAGAAGTTGAGAAAGTTCAAAACTGACATGAGTGTGAAGATTAAAGAAGAAGTCACAAAGCAGCTTGATGCAAAAGTCATTCGAATCACGTGGTATCCCACGTGGTTAGCCAATTTTGTGCATGTGCCGAAGAAAGATGGTAAGACCAGAGTGTGTGTTGATTACCGTGACCTCAACAAAGCAAGTCCAAAGGACAATTTCCCATTTCCAAATATCCACATTTTGATTGATAATTGTGCCAAGCATGAGATTGGGTCTTTCGTGGACTGCTATGTGGGGTATCATCAGATCTTAATGGATGAGGAAGATGTAGAGAAGACGGCATTTATCACACCATGGGGAACATATTGCTACCGGGTCATGCCGTTCGGCTTGAAAAACGTTGGGGCAACTTACATGAGGGCAATGACCACCATACTCCACGACATGATACACAAGGAGATTGAGGTCTACATGGATGATGTAATCATAAAGTCCAAGAAGCAGTTTGACCACGTCCGGGACCTGAGGAAATTTTTCCAGAGGCTCCGCAGGTACAATCTTAAGCTCAACCCTGCAAAGTGTGCATTCGGTGTTCCGTCGGGCAAGTTGTTAGGCTTCATAGTCAGTCGGCGGGGCATCGAGCTGGACCCGTCAAAAATCAAGGCTATCCAGGAATTACCACCGCCAAAGAACAAGATTGAGGTGATGAGTCTGTTAGGGAGGTTGAACTACATCAGCAGGTTTATTGCTCAACTGACAACAACCTGTGAGCCCATTTTCAAGTTGCTAAAGAAGGATGCTGCGGTCAATGGACCAATGAGTGCCAAGAAGCATTCAACAGGATCAAGAAGTATTTATCAAACCCACATGTATTGGTACCGCCGAAACTAGGGAGACCGTTGATTCCTTATCTGACAGTCCTGGATAATTCATTTGGCTGCGTGTTGGGTCAACATGACATCACTGGCCGGAAAGAGCAAGCCATTTATTATCTTAGCAAGAAGTTCACATCCTATGAGGTTAAGTATACTCCCCTTGAGAGGACATGTTGTGCTCTGACTTGGGTGGCACAGAAGTTGAAGCACTATTTGTCATCCTATACTACTTACCTCATTTCTCGTCTGGATCCTTTGAAGTATTATTTTCAGAAGCCTATGCCCACGGGAAGACTTGCAAAGTGGCAGATTTTGCTCACGAAATTTGACATCGTCTATGTGACTCAGACGGCAATGAAAGCTCAAGCTTTGGCTGATCACTTGGCCGAGAACCCGGTGGATGAAGAATATGAGCCGCTGAAGACTTATTTTTCTGATGAAGAGGTAATACGTATTAAGGAGGTCGAGCAGGATGAGAAGCCCGGTTGGAAACTTTTCTTTGATAGGGCTGCTAACATGAAGGGTGTTGGGATAGGAGCTGTGCTCATTTCTGAAACAGGGCACCACTACCTTGTCACCGCTCAACTTCGTTTCTATTGTACTAATAACATGGCTGAGTACGAAGCATGCATTTTAGTTTTACGATTAGTTGTGGACATGGGTGTCTAGGAAGTCTTGGTCTTGGGAGACTCGGACCTTCTGGTGCACTAGATCAAGGAGAACGGGAAACACGGGATTTAAAACTCATACCGTACCGACAATGCTTGCATGATCTTTGTCAATGGTTTCGATCAGTAGAGTTCAGGTATATTCCAAGGATCCATAATGAGGTTGTCAATGCTTTGGCTACCTTGGCGTCAATGTTGCACCATCCGGACAAAGCTTATGTCGACCCTCTGCATATTCAAGTCCGCAATCAGCATGCTTACTATAACACGGTGGAAGAAGAACTTGATGGTGAGCGTGGTTCCACGACATCAGGGAGTACATCAGAATGGGGGTATATCCGGTACAAGCCACGGGGGATCAAAAGAGAACAATTCGACATTTGGCAAGCGGATTTTTCTTCAGTGGGGGAATTTTGAACAAAAGAACCCCAGATCTTAGGCTATTGAGGTGCATCGATGCTAAGAAAGCCACGACTTTCATGACCGAAGTACATTCTGGAGTTTGCGGGCCGCATATGAGTGGGTATGTTTTGGCAAAGAAAATTCTTCGAGCGGGTTATTATTGGCTCACCATGGAGCAAGATTGTATCAGTTTTGTGCGCAAGTGTCATCAATGCCAAGTACATGGAGATTTGATTCATTCTCCGCCATCTGAATTGCACACAATGTCCGCACCATGGCCTTTCGTTGCTTGGGGTATGGATGTCATTGGACCAATTAAGCCAGCAGCATCAAATAGGCACAGGTTCATTCTGGTGGCCATTGATTATTTCACTAAGTGGGTTGAAGCTAAAACTTTCAAGTCTGTGCCCAAGAAAGCAGTGGTTGATTTTGTCCATTCAAATATCATTTGTCGGTTCGGGATCCCAAAGGTGATCATCACAGAAAATGGTGCTAATCTCAACAGTCATCTGATGAAAGAGGTATGTCAACAGTTTAAGATTATGCATCGCAATTCCACCCCATACTACCCCAAGGCGAATGGAGCAGTCGGGGCAGCCAACAAGAACATAAAGAAGATACTTCAGAAAATGGTGCAAGGTTCCAGGCAATGGCATGAAAAGTTTCCCTTTGCGTTGTTGGGTTATCGCACTACTGTTCGCACTTCAGTAGGTGCAACTCCTTATTTGTTGGTATATGGCACTGAAGCAGTGATACCCGCGGAAGTTGAAATCCCATCCCTTCGAATTGTCGTTGAGGCCGAAATTGATGATGATGAGTGGGTCAAAACCCGTTTGGAGCAATTGAGCTTGATTGACGAGAAAAGATTGGCAGCATTGTGTGATGGCCAGTTATATCAAAAGAGAATGGCAAGAGCATACAACAAGAAGGTGCGTCCGCGGAAATTTGAAGTGGGTCAACAAGTATTAAAACTCATCCTTCCACATCAGGCTGAAGCAAAAGGCAAGTTCGCCCCAAACTGGTAGGGGTCGTTCATTGTAACAAGCGTGTTGTCCAATGGTGCTTTGTATCTAACAGATATAGAAGGCAAATGTGTAGATATGGCCATCAATTCTGATGCAGTCAAAAGATATTATGTATGATTTCTTTGGTTTAAATTGTGCTTGTTTGTACTTGGCATGTTTTGAAGATTGGAATGACGAAGGCATTTTGTTCTGCTATCTAAACACTTTGTCCTTTGTTACCCCTTTGAGCCTTATTTATTTCCTTTCATACCCCTCTTTTGGAATCAGTAGCGAAATTCAGTAAAGAAGTAAAGAAGAAAAGAGAAGAGAAAAGAAAAGGAAAGAATGGAAAAAGAATGAAAAGAAAGAAAAAGAGAGAAAAAGAGAAAAAAAAGGAAAAGAAAGAAAAAGAGAGAAAAAGAAAAGAAAGAAAAGAAAGAGAAAGAAAAAGAAAAAGGGAAAGAAAAGAAAAAAAGAGAAGTAACAACCACAAAGAAGTTCCTATGACATGAACTACGTTAGACCTGATTCCTTTTAAGGATACGTAGGCAGCCTCACGATTCGGTCCCATTAAAATAAAAATCCAAAAGTCCCCAAGCAGAGAAACTGGGGCAGAAAGTTGTGGTTGTTATAAGAAATCTGATTCCAAGAGTTGTAATTTTGAACCCATTTGAGTTGTTTTGAGTCTTTTGATATCCTTTCTTTCTAACCCTATCCAAAATCCCACGTTACGGTTCAAAGAAAGACCTTCCGATCAGTCTTCAAGATATGCCAAGTCAAGCAAGTAGAGGTAATTCATATCAGGGGCCAGACTCCGGTCTAAGCAGGAAAAATGAAAAATGAGAGAGTCTTATTGGTGAAAACCCTCACGGGCACTGTAAGGCTATGGTGAGTTGAGAGAAGAACAAATGAGAGAGGTTTGTTGGTGAAAACCCTTCAGGGCATCGCAAGCCGAACAAGGTCAGTGATTTGGCGAAGAAATCGGGTTATGGAGATCCTGGGGCACAAAGTATGACAACTGAAAGTTGATTGGTTGAATAGGCTAGGCTGATTAATCCGAAATGCATGTCAAGATCATTGGTACCAGCTGCTCCACTCAGATAAGTCTCTTTTCCTTTTCTCCCTCAAACAGTCATCCAGTTTTGGATTTTCTTCTTTATTCCTAACTCTCGAAGTCATTGCATTTCATTTCTTTTGGGTTTATTTCTCTAAGGTTTTTCCAATACCAGCCTTGTTTAAGCAAGTAAGAAAGGATTACAAAGCTTACTACCAACTTCCAAATTGCACAAAGCAAAGTGCGGCCAAAACATACCAGAGATAGTATGATGTAAAGTGGGAAATAAGGTGTCAGTGAAGGTTCCATTGGTCGAATGGTTTAGTAATCTTGTAGGAGATACAGAGGTTCAGGTAGAAGGGTCAAAAATGTAAAACAACGGTTTGGGTGTAGAACTCGGGTCATCTAGGGTCCTGCGGTTGAGGGTCAGTCAGAAAGTCAAACAATTCTTGGGTAGCTCAAGGCAGCCAGTCAAAGCAAAGCACGGTAGCAAAAGGACCACCTCCAGCAAGAATGCCGCAAGCTAACCACCACATTTTTAAACTGAAAAAATTTTCTTTGATTAAAATAGGGGCAGGAAATTTCATTTATTCCGAGGAATCCTCCGTGGGGAAAGCATGTACCGGACAGGTTCGACCGTAAATTCTCAGGACCCTCCTGGACAAAGGGACTTAGTTAAAATTCAAAACATTCTCAAGGCAACAAGACCTAGCATAAGCTCTACTCTGAGGAAATATAAGTTGGTTTTAAAGTTTTCATTCTTAGGACAAGACTCAATTGGAAATTTTCAGGACCCTCCTGGATAATGGGATTTGGTTTAAAGACATTCATAGATAACAATTTAGCGGAAGTCATACCTTTAGGAAATATAATTTAGCTTTAAAGTTGTCATTCTTAAGACGATATTTAATCAGGAGTTTACAGGACACTCCTGGATAATGGGATCTAGCTTTTAAACTCTTAGAGATATTGGGTAACATGATTCGATTAATACTTACAGATGTCCCCAGCTACCAAACTGAGGCAGAAAAGTTTCTTTTGTTTTGTCTCTTTTGTTGGTAATCAGGAGCCCACCTGGAGAACAAAGGGAAAGTAGCAATGTTCAACAGAGGTCATCAATCAGGAGCCCACCTGGAGAACAAAGGGAAACCGGTTCAAGTATTGGAAATCAGGCGCCCACCTGGAGAACAAAGGGAAAGCAGTTCAAGTGTTGGTAATCAGGCACCCACCTGGAGAACAAAGGGAAAGCAGTTCAAGTTTTGGAACTCAGGCGCCCACCTGGAGAACAAAGGGAATGCAGTTCAAGTGTTGGAAATTTGGGGCCCACCTGGAGAACAAAGGGAAAGCAGTTCAAGTGTTGGAAATCAGGTGCCCACCTGGAGAACAAAGGGAAAGCAGTTCAAGTGTTGGAAATCAGGCGCCCACCTGGAGAACAAAGGGAAAGCAGTTCAAGTGTTGGAAATCAGGCGCCCACCTGGAGAACAAAGGGAAAGTAGTTCAAGTGTTGGAAATCAGGCGCCCACCTGGAGAACAAAGGGAAAGCAACAATGTTCAAAGGAAGACGGTTCCAGTTCAGCAATCAGCTGCCCACCTGGAGAACAAAGGGAAAGCAATTCAAGTGTTGGAAGTCAGGCTCCCACCTGGAGAACAAAGGGAAAGCGATTCAAGTGTTGGTAATCAGGCGCCCACCTGGAGAACAAAGGGAAGTAGGTCAAGGAAAAGCAGTGCAAGTGTTGGAAATCAGGCGCCCACCTGGAGAATAAAGGGAAAGCAGCAATGTTCAAAGGAAGGCGGTTCAAGTTCAGCAATCAGGCGCCCACCTAGAAAACAAAGGGAAAATAAGTCAAGTTTCGAGGAAAAGCAGTTCAAGTTTTGGCAAGCAGGTACCCACCTAGAGAATAAGGAAAGCAATTCAAGTTTCAAAGGAAGACAACACAGGTTTCAAGGGAAAACAGTTTAAGGTAACAAAGGGAGTACAATTCAAGTTTTGGTAATCAGGCGCCCGCCTGGAAAACAGGGGGATACAGTTCAAATGTTGGCAATTAGGCGCCACCTGGAGAATAAGGGAAAGCACCTCAGAATACAATTCAAGTCAGCAACAAAGAAAGCTCACTCGGAGAGTACAAGTCAGCAGGGCAGCAGAAACTGCAAGTTCAAGTTGAAGATATAGATAGGATTCTTGTAATTCATAGATCATAGTTTAGTCTAACTTCTTTTATTTTGTCTAGGTGTAATAAAGAGTTCAGCAAGCAGTAGCAGCAGCAGCATTAGTGAAATCACAGCTTCCTGGTAGTCCCAGGTACCAAAACTTCCGAACTACACCGACCTGATTCCTTTATAGCCAAGGATATGTAGGCAACCTCGGAAGCAGGGTGCGTTCAAATCTTTCAAAAAATGCTTCCCACGGAGTATTCAAACGGGCAAAAATCGCTCGTATCCGCTCACTTTATCTTTGCACGAAAACTCTTCGTGTTTCCGAGCAAAGAGGGGCAGCTGTGAGCACGTGATTTTTGCCCTATGTGAATTACTCCCATAAAATACAAGAAAAACAATTTTTTCCATTTTTTTTACAATTTTATAGGATTTGGTGGAAATTTGTGCTAATTATTTGCATTTTCTGTGCATGTTTATTTTTATTAAAAATCATGAAAAAGCCAAAAAAAAATACCGTGCATTGCATTTAGGTCATTTTTATATTTTTAAGGCTAATTAGTCAATTATTTGCTTTATTAAAATTGAAAATCAAAAATTGGTTTGTCTTTTGCATTTTTAGCCTTTTAACTCTAAATTAGTAATTTTCCCTTTTAAAATTAGGAATAATTAATTTTTGCAAATATTATATTAGATAATTAGTTCAATTTTGTAAATTAATTTAGTTTAAGAGTCCAATCTAGGTTTTAATTAATTGAAAAGAAAAAAAATATTTGAACAAGAAAATAAAAGAGAAGGAAAGTTTGAATTTATTTTAAAACCCGAAATTGGGCCAATTTGGTGGAAACCCAAATTATGTTGTGGCCCAATACAGCCAGGTCCAAGTCCCATACCGGGTCCAAAGCCTTCAGTCCACGAGACCCTTGAAACGACGTAGTATGGGGCAATACTACGTTGTTTTGAGTTCAGTTGTGTTAAACCAATCTTGGCCCTTCATTTTCCATCATCCAACGGCCTTAAGAGCTTCGCCCTTTTTAATTAAAAATGTCAGAACGTCACCCAAAACAACCTAGGACCCTTTCACTTCACTTCCTCGCCCCAGTTCATCTCTATGAACCCTAGCCCGCCGCCCTGAAATTCCTAAGTCTCCACCGGCCGGCGGCGTGGCCCAGCCGACCCCAAATCCCTACCACGCAAGCACCATCCACCCTTGATTCCTAATACACCACTACATCTCCCAAAATCTCAACCAAATCCGGCCAACTTTAGATCTTAAAAAAAAAAAAAAAACCTTCAAATTCTTCAAGTTTCCAAGAGTGATTGAGCCTGAAACTTTTATTGATTGTTTGTTCTCGACGAGAAAATGCGATTAATACCAATTTCGATTCAAATCGGAGAGTGCCGGAGGTCCGTTCAAGCCAACTGTCCGTCTGCCTATTTTAGGTATCTCCGTTCATTTTTTTCGTCCTTTGTTTTATTCCCATCCTCGTCTCCTTCTGGTTCTTTCTTTTTCTTTTTTGTTTTGCAGTTTTAAATCGTTCTGCTTGCATGTTAGGATTAAGTCATGTTAGTTTATAATATTTAGCTTAATAATACGGTTAGCATTTGTTAATTTTCCTTCTCCTTTTTTTTATTATTATTCTGCTCCGTTAAGAATTTCATGGTCAGGGTTCAGAATTGGTTTAGTATGGATTTTCTTGGGAATTCAGTTGCTTAAACTTGAACTTTGGCTTGCTAGTGCAAGAAGCCCAAAGAGCTGTTTGAAGCTCGGTGGTGCAGGGGCCCAAAGGCACTTGGGCAGTTTGGTTCAAGGTCTGGTGTGTTGAAGTAATTAGTAAGCCTTTGAGGGGGTAGTTTAGGGAATTGTATAGGGGGGAATCTCCCCTAACCGTTTGGAAATTTCCAGGAAGGTGGGATTGGGTTGGTTTTAACAAACAGCTTTAAATGCAAGGGCTGAAAGGAATAAATAAAAATTGGTAAAGGGGTAAATGGTGAAGTATAGAATCAGATTTTGTTGCCCTAGGAGCTGGTTATATAAGGTTCATTGTTTTTCATTTAGGGGAGGGAGGAGAACACTAAGAACTCACAAACGGCTGAAGAATATACCCTCACTAATAGAGCTCGAAAATTAGAAAGAAAAACAAAAAAAAAGTTTGCAATCACTGTTCCATTATAGTTGGTCTTCACATTTTGGGATTTTAAAAGTTTGAATGCACCACTCTCCTTCTGGGCTCAAAAGATGGTTGTAGCTGGTTGGAATTATCTGTTTACTGCTGTTTAAGAGCTTTTGCTACTGCTATTTCATTGCTGAAATTCTCTAGTTGTCTCTTGTAATTCCAGGTACTCATTTGAATCTTGAGTTGATAAATGGAGTTTGAATGTGCTTGTGTGAAGGATGTGTTTCTGCATAAGCTAATGAAGATTTTTTGTTTGGATTTTAGCTTTCATATGTCCTTTTAAGCCATTCAGTTTCTTCCTCATTTCTTCTCTTCTATCTCTTTCTTATTATGTGTAAGTTTGATATGTTGATTCCTAGCTCACGAAGTTATCCAGTGACAAACACTTTAGTAATTCATGCTTTAGATGTTAGATCTGTGTAATAGTTCAGGTTGAAACCATGATCGAATCAGCTTGTTTTCTATGTTTCTTTCTGTTGAATTGGAGTCTAATTGGACTTATGTTTGATGCTTTAGTACTCTTCTGAAAAGGGTTTGTTTGGGTTCTTCTGCAATTGTAATGTAGAGCTAGTGATTGGCTTTTTTGGTGTTTGTGAGTTAATGTATGAGGCATTGGCGTGTGTTGGCTTGACTACCCTGCACTTAATATAATAGCATATGCAGAATAGGTGTATGAATGTTAATGAAAGAAAGTTTGTGATTTTAATGTAAAAGGTTTCATAGAATTAGTCCATTATTGTCTTGGATCTACTGTTTGGAAAATGACAGGGTTGAATCCATGTTAGTAAATGTATGTTTTTTTTTAAATCATGTTAGTGTTTGGTTAAAAAATCGAATTATATTATGTTTTAATAATGATAAAATTGTGTATGAGTTGTTATAACATCAAGTGTTGCATCTTCATTATAGTCATGTGATTGGGCATTGAACTACGCTGTACATTTGTTTAAAACTTGTAAGAACTTGGGCTGTAATAGGAAAATTTGGCTGAATCTTCAAAAGAGGCTTGTCATGGGCCTAAATCAGGGTAGCCCATTTCGGGGTGTTTTTCGTTTTAAGCTGATCAATTTGTTCCATTTTCATTCCTATTTTGTCAATACATGATTCAATACCAAGGTTCTCATGTGAAGTAATTTGCTTCAGGCAGCCACGATTAGTTGTGCAACTGGGCCGTTGACGTTAGCCCATTTATGCCTAAATACCTCTTGTTGGTTCTATCCTCAGTCTGGGCTTCATGTTGAGCCCAATTTTCTTTTGTATTTTGTCTTGGGAGCTTGCAAATGACATTGGGCTTTCCGCTAGCCCAGGCTTTTTCAAAGTAACCAAATACTTGATCTCGCCCAATGTGGGTCTATTAATCATTGGGTTTGGATTGAACACTAACTCGGAATAAATTCAAACTCCTCTAGACCCTTTAATTAATTATGACTCTTTTAATTAGGTTGAGGTGTGCCATATTGGAAAAGACCTATAATTTATGGCCCTCAAAGACTAGATCAAGAAATAATTATAAGAGAGAGATTTGAGGCGTGCCATAGGCCAATTAAATCATCTATGGCCCTCACAAATGTTAATTTAGATATTAAAAATAAACTTCATAGTTGCTTTAGGCGCGTTAATTATATAATTATCACAGCTATTACTAAAACCCGGGGATGCATTTCATGTGACCCGGTTCTAATTTCTAACAAGGTTAAATAGAACGTGTTGTGAACCACGGGTACATTTCATGTAGCGTGGCTTGGGGTATGTTTTAAATGACCTTGGAATAATTCCTTAAATAAGTAAAAGCGGTTTTAAAGTGTTAAAAAAATGCACATAAGTTTAAAAAATATTTAAAATCAGATAATTAGGCCAATGATAATGGTTGAGCGACCGTGCTAGAACCACGGAACCCGGGAATGCCTAACACCTTCTCCCGGGTTAACAGAATTCCTTACCCGGATTTCTGTGTTCGCGGACTATAAAACAGAGTCAATCTTTCCTCGATACGAGTTTTGAACCGTTGACTTGGGACACCATAAATTATCCCAAGGGGCGACTCTGATTTTTAATTAAATAAATCTCGTTTCGATTGTCACTTAAATTGGAAAAAAACTCCCTTATACTCCTTCCGGGGGTAGTAAAAAGGAGGTGTGACACTCTTTACTTGAGGAGTTCCTTCATGGGCCACTTGTAGGGTGTCTCATATCTCCTTAGCAGTGATACAGCTTTGAATTCTGATGTACTCGTCTGGACCTAGTCCACACACAAGCCATTTCTTGGCCTTGGCATTCTTTTCCCATTTCTTCAAATCTTCCGCAGTGCAGTCAACTCTTGTCTTTGGCACGTCCACTCCCTCAGCATTCTTCTTTGTAGTAGCTAAGGGACCATTAGTGACTATGTCCCAAAGTTCATAGTCTTCTCCTATGATGTGGTCTCTTATCCTGTTCTTCCACCAAGAATAGTACTGACCATTAAAGAGTGGGGGCCTAGCAGTGGATTTCCCTTCCCACTTTCCAGGTGGTGCACTCATCTTGATCTGTTCCTAAGGTGTTAACCTCTTCAAGGATAACATGCTCTGATACCAATTGATGTTTTATACTTCAATACCACACAAGAGGGGGGGTGATTTGTGTGGTACCCAATTTTCGCTTAACTTGATTATAGAAGAACCTGGTTCTTCTATGTGTTCCAACTACTACTGTTTGCGGAATAATAAGTAAAGAAAATAAAGAACACGGAGATTTTTACGTGGAAAACACCTGGCTCAAAAGGTGAAAAAAACACTACCTACTACTCAGTAGGTTTTTCCCAAACTTCCACTAAAATCACTGAGCCAAAAACTGCATTTACAAAAACTCTTTTGTAAACCTAGGATTAACTCTAATCCCGTTGTGGCACACAGCCTCAACTGCTGCGACAACTTCAAGTTAACTCTAACTTGAACACTCTAAGTACCTAATACAATTGCTTCTATAAAATCTGAAAGGTACAATGTAAAATCACCTACTACAATTGAACTAGAATAAAAGATAGACACTTGGAATTGGTTCTTCTATCTGGTTCAAGTGGCTTCAGGATTGCACGCGTGAATCACACATAAATTGCTTGCAAAATTGCCTTACTATTTTGCTCTCAATTCACGTTTAACTTCTGCTTATGTGCATTACCTGTAAAATAGAACAACACTGATATTTAAGGAGTTAGTCATAAGAGATTGACTAGGATACAGATGCTACTCTTCCATCGTGAAAGAGTTCTAGTTGATCTCATACTCTAACTCTTATCCTTTTCTTAAACCGTGTTCTCTTTGTATAAGGAGTTTTTCTCCTTATCCAATATGCAACTTTTTCGATCATGATCAGGAGATATCACTTCTGATAAGTTAGGCTTATCTCCTTCACATGCATCTCACATTTTTGGGTTGATCACTAATGTGCCTCACAAGATGGACCTGGTCCATGGCTGAGTTCTTTTGTAAATCTTCAAAAATTCTGTCACGACCCTAAACCCAGACCCGGTCGTGATGGCGCCTCTCGTGAAGACAAGGCCAGCCGACACATTTCCAATTCGAAGTTAAACAGCTAAACAGCAATAAAACAGGCTAAAACATGATTTAATAGTACTAAGTAGCAGAAATATCATAACAATGCGGAAGTACAACCCAAACACAGCCCAAACCGGGGTGTCACTAGTCATGAGAATCTACTAAGGTCTAAATACCACTGACAAGGTCTGAAATGTACTAAGTGCAGACTAATAGAATAAAGAGGGAGAAAAGCAGTGCTGCAAACGCCAGCAGCTACCTTGCTAAACTCTGATGACTCTGCCTCCGATCAACCAATACCCGCTACCGGGTTTAGAAAATACCTGAATCTGCACACAAGGTGCAGGGAGTAAAGTGAGTACTTCCAACTCAGTGAGTAATAATCATAAAAAAAGACTGAGTGATAAGAAATCACGAAAAGTGCATCAACATGCTGTATAGAAGCAGTTAAAAAACCAGTAAGAAAGCAGTGAAGCTGTAAAATCCCTTAAAACATCGTAGCTCAGTTTGAACTTCTTTAAAAATGACTTTTTCAACAGTTTCGCAAATGAATGCAGAACAACTAGTGCAGATAAGCACAGAAATCCGCCCCTCGGGCACAAATACACAATTAAAACAGGTAAATGACAGGCAAATAAGAAGATAAGCATATAAGGTTCGCCCCTCGGGCACAATGTCAACAAATCCGCCCCTCGGGCAATATCACAGAACAGTACCAACCCCTCGGGCAATCACACGGAACAATATCAGCCCCTCGGGCAATCACATAGAACAATACCATCCCCTCGGGCTATATCTCACATCACAATGGGTACTCGCGCTCACTGGGGGTGTGCAGACTCCTGGAGGGGCCCCTTACGGCCCAAGCGCAATAACAAGCCATCTCGTGTCATCATAAACAGGCTCTCGGCCTCATATCAATATCAAGCCACCTCGTGGCATACAATCTCAGGCCCTCGGCCTCATAATCAAAATCAGTGTATCACCGCTGTTGCGTGCAGCCCGACCCAAAAGATATCCTCACAACACAGGCCCTCGGCCTTACTCAGTCAAAAATCACATAAGCCTCTCGGGCAACAGTAAAACAGTGTTTCTCAGCCCAAAACATCATTTAAATATCATTTGAGTATTAAAACTGAGTGAACACGGCTGAGTTTTGAAAACAGTAGAAAATAACATGACTAAGTTCAAGTATAAAGTCAAAACAGTGAGGAAATATCAACAAAATCCCTGAAGGGTCCAAATAGTTGGCACGAAGCCCAAATATGGCGTTCAGCCCAAATAATGACGATAACAAATAGATTCCAATCAAATACACGGTAAAATCATCGATCGGGACGGACCAAGTCACAGCCCCCAATATTGCGCGACCCCATGCTCGTCATCAAGCGTGTGCCTCACCTCAATATGGCATTACGATGTGCAATCCAGGGTTTCAAACCCTCAGAACATCATTTACAATAATTACTCACGTCGATCCGGTCCAAACTCTAGCCCGCGATGCCTTAGCCCGCATAAATCAACCTCTGGATGCTCCAAATCAAGCCACAATCAGTACATAATCATTAAAATATGCCAAGGGAACGAAGCCCACTCGAAAATATCCAATTTAACATCAAAATTCCAAAATTGCTCAAACCCGGCCCCCGGGCCCACGTCTCGAAATCCGATAAAATTAACATCAATGGAATCCTCATCCTCTCACGAGTTCATACATATCAAGAACATCAAAATCGGACCTCAAATGGCCCCTCAAATCCCTACTCAAAGGTCTCGTAAATCTCAAGCCCTAATTACCCATTTTTGCTACTGATTTTCCATGGATTTCAAGCTTACAAATGTTAAAATTCATCATAGAAACAAGTTTAGGGTCCAAAAATCTTACCTCCATGAAATCCTCTTGAATTCCCTCTTCAATTAGCTCTCCCAAGCTTTCTCCCGGATGAAATATTGTTAAAACCCTCTCAAAATCGCGAAGGATGCAATATATACTTTCTGCCCAGAGATTTCCGCCTCTGCGGCCCAAATTCTGCTTCTGCAGTACCGCATCTGCGATCAAGACCACCGCATCTGCGGTCCTCACTTAAATTACCAAAACTACATCTGCGACACATTTCCCGCATCTGCGACATTGCAAATGCGATCACCCTTACTGCTTATGCGGTCACTGCTCATCAGGCCCCCTTTCGCTTCTGCGGCCAGTTCCTCCGCTTATGCGACGCCGCACCTGCGGTCCCCAATCCGCAGGTGCGAAAATACCAGAAGTAGCAAATTTCAGCTGCTGCAACAAAATTCCAACTTCTCCGTTGACCACCCGAAATCACCCCGAGGCCCCCGGGACCTCAACCAAAGGCACAAACATATCCCAATACCTTATTCAAACTTGTTCCAATCTTCCAAACACCTCAAACAACATCAAATCATCCAAAACACATCTGATTCAATCCAAACTCTCAAAAATCTTCCGAATTCCGCTTTTGATCAAAAACCCAACCAAACCACGTCCGAATGACCTGAAATTTTGCACACACATCCCAAATGACACAACGAAACTACTGCAACTTCCGGAATTTCATTCCGACCTCTATATCAAAATCTCACCTATCAACCGGAAAACGCCAAAATTTACTTTCGCCAATTCAAGCTTGAACCTTCCACGAAGTTCCAAAATGCATTCCGATCACGCTCCTAAGTCCCAAATCAGCTAACGGAGCTAATCAAATCATAAAAATTCCGATCCGAGATCATATACAAACAAGTCAAATCTTAGTCAAACCTTTCAAATTTCAAGCTTCAAACTGAGAAATGTTCCTCCAAATTCATTCCGATTACCCTGAAACCAAAACCAACGATTTACATAAGTCATAATGTATCACACGGGGCAAGTCATGTCCCAGAGCTGACGATCAAAGTGTAAAAGCTCTAAACGACCGGTCGGGTCGTTACATCCTCCCTCACTTAAACATACATTCGTCCTCGAACGTGCCCAGAGTTGCTCCAAAAGCCAACCAATCGCTGAATAACCTTGCCATGCATATACCCGGGGGTGATCCCACGTCACCCTATCTCATATAGGTCCGATTACACATTGTTACTGAAATTTCGCAATCCAATCTAGCCCATAAACCACAGAACCACATTTCCACTTATGAAATCTTCAATACGATCAGAATCTTACATTTATACTGTGAATAAGCCCGAACAAGCTATAACCACCCATACCTGCAACCTCAGGTGCAATTACATGATATACCACATAACTCAAACGCTTGCAGCGATAACTTCTAATCACAGCAGTTGCACACAACAACCGAATACCGATAGAAAACCTCTTATCAACTAAAGTTTCATTCCAACACTTTCATATACCGCCAATGATAAATAAAACACACAGTAAGCCATAACCATTTCTTAGATCAACCATTCATGAAGCCACTTCTCCTTTGGCAAAGATCATAGCAAATTTCTGAGCCGAACCTCGATATTTATCCTTCCAACAAGCTAAAATCGAATCTGTTCATATTCATTAAAGATCCCAACGATCTCATCTAATCCAATAAAACCACTCTGGTGATATGACACCTCAATGCAGACTAAAGTCGCAACTTGCGCAATCCGCGCACCAATAAGAATAATCCGAACATACTCAAATCATGAAAGTGACTCAAATGAAAGACCCTATCCAAACACTGGTTCACATGAAACATCTCGAGTCATTCTGCCCGATAAATTGACGACCACGCGCAATTGATGTCTAGAACCAAAGAAAATCATAACAGCACGCATCTCAAAAGGACATAACTGATGCACCATCCGCCGAGCAATATCCAATACTCCTCCCGCTCGAGCTCCACTTAGAGACCCCAATAACACCGCACTACATGTGCATATAACCAGCAAATCCAAATGCCCCACAACACGGAAAGGTAACCCATATATCTCCTCAGAACACTAATAGGCTCAATAACAATTGAATAACACATCCTTCAACAATACAACTCGAAGCCAACCAAATCAACTCAAGTTAGAACACACATCCACATTGGCCTGCCAACAGACCCCTTATCAAGGAAACCCTGGAACTGCTCCCTCAACTCCTTTAACTCTGCCGGCGCTATACGATACGGTGCCCGGCATCAAATCAATACCGAAATCAACAACCTTGCCCGGTGACATGCCTGGCCACAAAAACACATCCAAAAGTCCGTCACCACCGGAACTGAATCCATGGTAGGAGTCTCTACACTGATATCCATCACGAAAGCCCAAATAAGAAAGACAATCCTTCCCGGCCATCCGCTGGGTCTTCAAAATATAAAACCACCCTACTAAGAATATAATCCGTCGAACCTCGCCACTCAATCTGTGGCATTCCCGGCATAGCCAACATCGCCGCCTTAGCGCAATAGCTCAGAATGACACAACACTGCGACAACCAGTCTATCCCCAATATCACATCCAAAATCTAACATACCAAGCAGCAAAAGATCCACTCGGGTCTCCAAACCCCGATAGTCACTAAACAGTGCCGATACACACGACCCACAAGTACAACATAGCCCGAATATGAGAACTCCCAGTCTCCAACTCCATACATCACACGAATCACCATATCCGATCCCCATTTCCACCGTCCGAGTATACAACACACCTCTAATACCCAATCATTCCCACAAGAGATACTCTTATGATTCTTCCGTACCACCAAGCAACCCAAATATCAGCAATCGATCCAACAAGAAAGTGCCGCAATACTAATGAAGTACCATTAACTTAATCTCATTGCCTTTTTCTAAAACATATACCCTCGTCAAATCACCCCAATTAGCAATACCATTTCCTTAATCATCTGAAGATCATTCCCCTAATCATCTGAAGCTCATTTCTCTAATTATCTGAAACTGCCCGTGCTGCCTAAGAATTTTTATGACCTTCCGTTCAGAACTGAACCACAACCTTACAAACGCAATCTCAATCCTCCACAACATACCGCATATACCATACCATCCTGGGATAACGTGAGGACTGCATATCTCTTCCGAGCCACCATCAACTATGTACTCAACCAACCAAGAACTTTCCATTTGATCCCATCTAGGAGAAAATCACTATACATCCCATGCTCCACATGCCAGTAGAAGATATACATCTCTAACCGTGGTAGAAATTATCAAGAACTCTACGAATCCCCTTTTGCACAAAATCGAACCATCAGAACTGACCCCTTCTAACTCAACCAAGCTACACAAGTCATCAAAACCCAAGAGCATTGCCATGAAACACCTGTGGAAACCTACCACTTCATAAGCACCCAAGAACCGATCATATCTATTACCATGTTGATTCAGCCTACTACTAAGTTGTCCTAATCCTCTGAGTTCCTTCCGAATTACCTTCAAATTTATATGTTTCCTTGCTAGCACATCACGATCCTTAACTAAAACTTGTCCTACAACTTTAACGTAAAACCACACCACCTAAGGCTCATAAGCCGCTGAATTCTCTCTTAGATATTCCCAAGAGCACCACGTCCAAAATGATTTACTCTGAAGAGACTTCCTGCGAATCTAAATCGGTTACCTTTACCTTCCTGATACTGATGCATAGGATCCCATAATTAATATAGAGAATACCACAAGTCTTGACATCTTCCAATGAAAACTTAGTTTCTAGCCAAAAATACAACTCGAAAATTTCCACTTGTTACATGAAAAATCTTGAACGCATTAGAACCGTTCTCTAGAGTCAACCACTCTACTCTAACTACAATTAGTCCAATCAAATGAACCGACAACCCGCGCCTCATTAGCACTTCTGACACTGCAGCATATAACCTTAGCTTGATGCAACCAAGCCACTTTCTTTCCTATGCACCGAGCATTCCTTACGAACAACAACTCAATAGCAGACTCCCCCACTTGGTTCGAAGCCATAGATCGAAACACACACAATAACTCATAATGCATATACTCTATTGCTGCCATAATACCATAGTGAGATTAAACTCAACCCTTCATCAGCTCGTGAAACACAGACTATCTAGTACTTTAAATCTTCTGCAAATCTCGCATTCACTCTCGCAGCAGCTAAACCCACTCTCTTAAGCGACCCCAAATTTAAATTTCAACACATATATTTCACTTGAAAATGGGATCTTCTAATAGACAACGTAAGGATCACACAAAATTCAGAACACTCCGCAGGAGATAACCCACCTGTTTTGCCTCAAACTAACATTTCTGCATACCTTCCACCATCGTAAACATTACGCAGTCACTTAGTCTTCCTGAGTCTAAACTCATACCGCAACATGAAATTTACTCCACTCCCAACTAGGAAACATGAAAAGATTCTTCACACGCCCATAACTCGGGGCTATAACTCGAATCAAGATGGAAATCAAGCACCTAATTGTTTTTCTATCCTCCATCAGACTCTTCTCGTCGCTTCCAAATCATACAAATACATCTTGCGGTCACATCACCCTCATCACATAACTATCCAGTAATTACTCCCCTTAATAGGGACACAACAGAACATGTAGATCCAGAAACACGTGCTAACACAATCAGCACCTCAGTGCTCAAGCTATAGGCAAAAAAATCCGGCCCCGAGTCCTCCAGACTGGCCCAACATCAGCACATAGAGATCACATCTCGCCCCTCAATCAGGGAATCACAAGCCATTGATGCACATCTGATACTGGGATCTCGTTCGTGCATACGAATGCGTGGAAGGAGTTCAAAGAGTTATATTTCAAGCTAAATTAAGGACGCACGATAAGAATTTCAAGAATATGGAGTTTTCCTAAAGGTTCTGCAGCCTCTCGAGGATAAATACAGACGTCTCCGTACCGATCCGCGAGACTCTACTAAACCTGCTCATGACTCGTGAGACCTATGTAACCTAGGCTCTGATACCAACTTGTCACGACCCTAAACCCAGACCCGGTCGTGATGGCGCCTCTCGTGAAGACAAGGCCAGCCGACACATTTCCAATTCGAAGTTAAACAGCTAAACAACAATACAACAGGCTAAAACATGATTTAATAATGCTAAACAGCGGATAATATCATAACAATGCGGAAGTACAACCCAAACACAGCCCAAACCGGGGTGTCACTAGTCATGAGCATCTACTAAGTCTAAATACAACTGACAAAGTCTGAAATGTACTCAGTACAGTCTAATAGAATGAAGAGAGAGAAAGCAGTGCTGCGAACGCCGGCAGCTACCTTGCTAACTCCACTGACAACTGCCACCAAGCTCAGAAAATACCTGAATCTGCACACAAGGTGCAGGGAGTAAAGTGAGTACTCCGACTCAGTGAGTAATAATCATAAATAAAGACTGAGTGATAAGAAATCACGAAAAGTGCATCAACATGCTGTATAGAAGTAGTACAAAACCAGTAAGAAAGCAATGAAGCTGTGAAATCTCTTAAAGCATCTTAGCTCAGTTTAAAACTTCTTCAAAAATGGCTTTTCAACAGTTAAGCAATTGAATGCAAAACAACTAGAACAGATAAGCATAGAGAATCCGCCCCTCGGGCACAGTTACACAACTAAACAGGTAAATGACAGGTACATAAACAGATAAACACATAAAGGTTCGCCCCTCGGGCTATAACTCAACAACTCCGCCCCTCGGGCAATATCTCAGATCAATACCAGCCCCTCGGGCAATCACATAGAACAATACCAGCCCCTCGGGCAATCACATAGAACAATACCAGCCCCTCGGGCTCTATCTCACATCACAATGGGTACCCGCGCTCACCGGGGGTGTGCAGACTCCTGGAGGGGCCCCTTACGGCCCAAGCACAATATCAAGCCATCTCGTGGCATCATAAACAGGCTCTCGGCCTCATATCAATATCAAGCCACCTCGTGGCGTACAATCTCAGGCCCTCGACCTCATAATCAAAATCAGTGTATCACCGCTGTGGCGTGCAGCCCGACCCAAAAGATATCCTCACAACACAGGCCCTCGGCCTTACTCAGTCAAATATCACTTAAGCCTCTCGGGCAATAGTAAAACAGTGTTTCTCAGCCCAAAACATCATTTAAATATCATTTGAGTATTAAAACTGAGTGAACATGGCTGAGTTTTGAAAACAGTAGATAACATGACTGAGTTCAAGTATAAAGTCAAAACAGTGAGGAAATATCAACAAAATCCCCAAAGGGTGCAAATAGTTGGCACGAAGCCCAAATATGACGTTCAGCCCAAATAATGATGATAACAAATAGATTTCAGTCAAATACGCGGTAAAATCATCGATCGGGACGGACCAAGTCACAGCCCCCAATAGTGCGCGACCCCACGCTCGTCATCAAGCGTGTGCCTCACCTCAATCTGGGGTTTCAAACCCTCAGAACATCATTTACAATAATTACTCACCTCGATCCGGTCCAAACTCTAGCCCGCGATGCCTTAGCCCGCACGAATCGACCTCCGGATGCTCCAAATCAAGCCACAATCAGTACATAATCATTAAAATATGCCAAGGAAACGAAGCCCACTCAAAAATATCCAATTTAACATCAAAATCCCGAAATTGCTCAAACCCGGCCACCGGGCCCACGTCTCGAAATTTGATAAAATTAACATAATTGGAATTCTCATCCTCTCACGAGTTCATACATATCAAGAACATCAAAATCGGACCTCAAATGGCCCCTCAAATCCCCACTCAAAGGTCTCTTAAATCTCAAGCCCTAATTACCCATTTTTGCTACTATTTTCCATGGATTTCAAGCTTACAAATGTTAAAATTCATCATAGAAACAAGTTTAGGGTCCAAAAATCTTACCTCCATGAAATCCTCTTGAATTCCCTCTTCAATTAGCTCTCCCAAGCTTTCTCCCGGATGAAATATGGTGAAAACCCTCTCAAAATTGCGAAGGGTGCAATATATACTTTCTGCCTAGACATTTCCGCCTCTGCGGCCCAAATTCCGCTTCTGCGATACCGCATCTGCAATCAAGACCACCGCATCTGCGGTCCTCACTTAATACCAAAACCGCATTTGCTACACATTTCCCGCATCTGCGACATCGCAAATGCGGTCACCCTTATCGCTTCTGCGGTCACTGCTCATCAGGCCCCCTTTCGCTTCTGCGGCTAGTTCCTCCGCTTATGCGACGCCGCACCTACGGTCCCCAATCCGCAGGTGTGAAAATACCAGAAGCAGCAAATTTCAGCTGCTGCAACAAAATTCCAACTTCTCCGTTGACCACCCGAAATTACCCCGAGGCCCCCGGGACCTCGACCAAAGGCACAAACATATCCCAATACCTTATTCAAACTTGTTCCAATCTTCCAAACACCTCAAACAACATCAAATAATCCAAAACACATCAAATTCAAGCCAAACTCTCAAAAATCTTTCGAATTCCGCTTTTGATCAAAAACCCAACCAAACCACGTCCGAATGACCTGAAATTTTGCACACACATTCCAAATGACACAATGGAACTATTGCAACTTCTGGTATTTTATTCCGACCTCTATATCAAAATCTCACCTATCAACCGGAAAATGCCAAAATCTTACTTTCGGCAATTCAAGCCTGAACCTTCTACGAACTTCCAAAATGCATTCCGATCACGCTCCCAAGTCCCAAATCAGCTAACGGAGCTAACCAAATCATAAAAATTTCGATCCGAGATCATATACAAACAAGTCAAATTTTAGTCAAACCTTTCAAATTTCAAGCTTTAAAACTGAGAATTGTTCCTCCAAATTCATTCCGATTACCCTGAAACCAAAACCAACGATTTACATAAGTCATAATGCATCACACGGGGCAAGTCATGCCCGAGAGCTGACGATCAAAGTGTAAAAGCTCTAAACGACCGGTCGGGTCATTACAAATTCACTCTTACTTGGGCCAACAAATTAGCACGTGTACGAACTCTTCACCTCACGTACACGGCATTCATGTAACAACAATACCAAATCCTAGGGGGAATGTCCCCCACACAAGGTTAGACAAGCCAGTTACCTCGAACCAGCTCAATCAAATCTATATCACGTTCTTGCCACGAGTATCCGACTCTGAATGGCCCAAATCTATTCAAAGTAATTTCATAATATAATAACATTTCAAGTAACTAATTTAACTAATAAATTCTAAGCTAATACGCAAAATTAGGAAAAATGACCAAAACGCCCCTCGGGCCCACGTCTCGGAAACGGGTAAAATTTACAAATTCGAGATCCTCACACTCTCACGAGTTTAGTCATACCAAAGTACCAAAATCGGACATCAAATGGTCCCTCAAATCACCACTCAAAGCTCTCCAATTAGCCAAGCCCTAACCCCCAATTTACCACCGATTTTCCTTCAAATTTCATGCTTACAATGATAAAAATCACCATAATAACGAGTTTAGGTTCCAAAAATCTTACCTCCTTGAAGCTCCCTTGAATCCTCTCTCAAAAACCTCCCAAAAAGCTCAAAATCTGGATGAAAATGGTGAAAGAATGGGCAAAAATCGCGACTGAACCTTTATATAGGTTCTGGCCCATTCCGCAAACCATGGAACTTCTTTCGTTGAAATAGCCAAAAGTTGCTCATTGGGGAAAGGGTCATTAATTTCAAGGCCGTTATGTGGCCTCCCCTCCTTCTTCAAACGAGACAAGTGGTCCGCCACTTGGTTTTCACTTCCTTTTCGATCTTTGATGTCAATATCAAACTCTTGCAACAAAAGCACCCATCTCATCGATCGGGCTTTGGAATCTTTCTTGCTCATAAGATAACGAAGTGCCGCATGATCCATGTG